>NW_024396366.1:18176062-18271174 GCF_016617805.1 Bactrocera tryoni | reverse complement strand
ATCGATCGAAATGCCTAAATATAGGCAACAAAAGATGTCGATAATAATGGTCTAGCGAAGTGGTGCACCTAACGTTTAATCTTTTTTTTTTTAATTTTGGGATTAATTTATTTAATTTATTGCATTTAATAGCATACAATTTTGAAAAACAATGTCAAGATTTTACCTAAAGCGATGCGTGCGGGATTCAATTACTATAGTACCGCTCAGCTGACAAACAGCTGATGACGAATTTATTAATTCCAAAATTCGCAAACAAAACCAAAGTTAATTAACTCCACAAAATAAACCAAAAATATAGTAATTATAAATTCAATTAAGCTAAGCGCGTAATAGAAGTGGCAAGCAAGGAACTGGAAAAATTGAATGCCGTCAAAAGAGCACGGGCATCACGTCACAACTGTGCCGCTTATTTCCTACACTCAGTCAATGCGATCGCCAGAGGGTGATTATAGTGCTTGCCAAAAGTGCTCATCCAAATCGCGTCTCTTGCGGATTTTGCATATCTTGATTGTTTCTCAACTTCAAAATTATTTTTCATTTGCTTGATTTGTATTAATTTTTCTTAAATCGAAAAACACCTTAAAGTTCCAGTTTTAAAAATATATATGAAAATTGGTGATTCTGAAAATTTTATTTTTTATTTATTTTTTTGTTTGCATTTTTTTCTGGTCTTTTCTCTACACTAGTGCTTATGATGACTTATATTGGCCTTCAAAATTTCATATATGCAATATTTTATCTGGAAACAAATTTATTTATATTGAGAAAATTTAACAAAAACTCAAACTAGTTTTTGTTGTTGTGCAATATTAGCTTTGGGTGTTCGAATTATATTTACAAACTTGTTTTCTGTGCCTTAAGGAAGCTGTTTCACAAGCGACTGCTGAGACAAGTGCTTACGTGCGAAAGCTGTGCGAAGATAAGCAATAAGTTGGTTTTTTTGAGTTTTGTGTATATTTTTTGAACTCTGTTCTAATTTGTGGTTGTTATTGTTTTATTTTCGTTATACTCTTTTTTCAAAATCAATTTAAATTTGTGCTCTGGCGCCTTTTCAATCGTCAAATGACTTAAGTAGCCTCTATTAGGCGTTAAATTGTGCCACTTGTTTATGGTTTCGCCCACAAAATATTTCTTCGCTATACATATGTTTGTAAAAGGGTTCCTACTTTGGCAATTAAATCTGTTTTAAGTACAACGAAAACCATTTTAAAGACGCTAAGCACTCTATTTAGAGATGGTTAGTGTAGAAGTTGGTGAATGTGGTTGGTTAACTGAGCTGAATTCTAAGCACGGCTGTTTTCCAGAAAAGAGGATTAACCTGATACAAGTTTTTAAAACAAATCAAAAATTAGGAGTAAAAAAATTCAAGAAAGAACTCTGAAAATTTTTAGATTATATATGACATTCATGTTTTCCAAATTTTGACAGTTTATTTGTAGCTTTACCGCTCCATCGCCAACCATTTGCAACTTAAGCTATATTTGTAATAAAGAACAATTAGCAAACTACTCGTCGGTGGCGTCGGTGGCGGTAAAGATAATTGACAACATAACTAAATTGAACAATTCTATGAAATCCTTCAATAGTGAAATTTTTCTTTTTTTCTCTTTTTTTTGTTTGTGTATTTGCCTTTCTTTATTGTTTGTTCTCATTTGCTTCTTCACTCACTTTCAGCTTTCGAAGTTGACTGCTTTTCATATTCAGTGCAGTCTATCTGGTAGTTGGCGGTCACTCCGTCATTGTAAGTAATAAGCGGCCACTCAAAATTCTTTGCGTATCATTACTGCTGATCTCTTTCATATCCACATATAGGCGTATGTGAAAGTGTTATTGTGTGTGAACTTGAAAAGGAACTTTTTGAACACACCTTTGTGCAACAGTTTCTCCATTTTTAGGTACTTTATTTTTCTTATTTTTGTTTTGTGCCACACATTGAGTGCTTTCAAAATATTTGATT
This sequence comes from Bactrocera tryoni, assembly GCF_016617805.1. Classification (NCBI taxonomy): domain Eukaryota; kingdom Metazoa; phylum Arthropoda; class Insecta; order Diptera; family Tephritidae; genus Bactrocera; species Bactrocera tryoni. Next base: position 18,269,214 of record NW_024396366.1, on the reverse strand, counting down.
TCTTTTCAGCGAGACTTGTTAGAATTTTTATAAAGACTAACGGTATTTGTATAGAAAGTTATAAATTGCTTAAGAAAATAATAAACAAAAATTTTAATATGTGAAAAGGCGAAGACTGTTTTTTAACTGTGAAGGTTTAGAAATTATGAAAAACATTGATAATAAGGATCGAGGGAAGTGAAACCTAAAAACAAATCATTAAAATAAAATAAAAATTGTTAACTACAATAAAAGAGTTGCGTATTTTACAATAATATATGAAAACTCTAAATATATTAAACCTTAAAAACTAAATAGTTTTTCAAAATTTTAAGCCTTAATTTCACTTGACAGCGCAAGTTCGTGTCTTAAGTCTTTTATATTCTCACAACTTTCGCGTGACTCACCTCCATAAGATATTGCATATTATATTAATTTCATCTTAATTTGACTTGACTCTGGCAAAAGTTGCCTTAGCAATTATAGCATTCTGCTAAGTTAGTCGGTAGAAAGCAAAACAGTTAATAAAGTATAAATTTTACTACATAAAAGCAAGTATGCAATTAAAACAGATTCTTTGAAAGTGCTGTTCACATTTCGCAGAAACAATATATTGTAAGCGCGTAAGTGAGCTTGCACAAAGCGCCAATCAATATTTTACAGTTTGGCAGGTCGCCGCTGACAGCTGCGAACTTATCTAATTGTTTCATTGTTTCGATCCAGAAACTTGTCGGATTGATTATTTTGCCACTTCATACTAAATATTTTAAAATCTTTGAAGCAAATTCAATGTAAACTAATGAAGAAATGTACTAAAGTGCATAAAAAATGAATCTTTGAACTGTACTTAGTGGAATATTTCCGTTTGAAAAACCATAATTAGTTGCGAAAAGGTTTTCAGTTGACATATTAAAATAAAGCAGAACTAAGATTCAGAAAGTTATTCCATGAAGACTTTTTTTCATTTCTTCATTTTTTAATCCAATATTTTATTATAGAAAATATTTTAAAAATTGGCAACGTTATTCAAATATTAAAAATAAATATATTTATATCTGCATCAAAGTTCAATTGATTGTCCGGTATCGTAATATAAAATATATCTCAAAAATTGAGTAAAATAAAAGAAAAAATATATTGCAACCCTGTTAAAAATGACAAAAAAATTACGTATGAATCAGAATTTGCTCAAATGTACTGATAGTACATAGTTACATATGCTCAAATGTACGGATAGTGTAATATAAAATTTTTAAAATAAATTTCCATAAATTAAAATGCCACTATACGTATAACGTAAATAAATAGTTTTATGTAAATCAGGATTTGCTCAAATATAACGATATAGTAATATACATAAATGAAATTTTAAATTTTCAATAATTAAATGGCTTTATGGCAACCCTGTTCAAAAAATAGTTATATTTGGGTCAAGGTTCGGTCAAGTAAATCGCTGTTATAACATAAGATAATAAAAAAAATATTTCAAATAAAATTATTAAAGGTGGCAACGCCTGTAAAAACATTTAAATATTACTATATTAAACTTTTTATTATAAAAAAATATTTTCTAAGTGTTGGCAACCGTGGTTGAAGGAAACTTTATTAACAATTTCGATCCTTGTCAACTTTGCCTTATGCAGGTGTATGAAATGCATTATTTTAAATTAATTAAAAATTTTAGACAACAATACAACTCAAAAATATTTCATTATCACCATGTTTTTTAAAATCCTTTAATGTGATACTCCTATTATATAATTATGTTTATTTTATCAATTTCATTTGGAATAAATGTCAATCGTATTAAAACAGTATTTGAGCTCTTAGCAAGCTTAAATATATCGGGTGATTTTTTAAGAGCTTGATAACTTTTTTTTAAAAAAAAACGCATAAAATTTGCAAAATCTCATCGGTTCTTTATTTGAAACGTTAGATTGGTTCATGACATTTTACTTTTTGAAGATAATTTCATTTAAATGTTGACCGCGGCTGCGTCTTAGGTGGTCCATTCGGAAAGTCTAATTTTGGGCAACTTTTTCGAGCATTTCGGCCGGAATAGCCCGAATTTCTTCGGAAATGTTGTCTTCAAAGCTGGAATAGTTGCTGGCTTATTTCTGTAGACTTTAGACTTGACGTAGCCCCACAAAAAATAGTCTAAAGGCGTTAAATCGCATGATCTTGGTGGCCAACTTACGGGTCCATGGGCTCTTGATATGAATTGTTCTCCGAAGTTTTCCCTCAAAATGGCCATAGAATCGCGAGCTGTGTGGCATGTAGCGCCATCTTGTTGAAACCACATGTCAACCAAGTTCAGTTCTTCCATTTTTGGCAACAAAAAGTTTGTTAGCATCTTGGTTGACATGTGGTTTCAATCAAGATGGCGCTTCATGCCACACAGCTCGGCGATTCTATGGCCATTTTGAGGGAAAACTTCGGAGAACAATTCATCTCAAGAAATGGACCCGTAAGTTGGCCACCAAGATCATGCGATTTAACGCCTTTAGACTATTTTTTGTGGGAGACTACGTCAAGTCTAAAGTCTACAGAAATAAGCCAGCAACTATTCCAGCTTTGGAAGACAACATTTCCGAAGAAATTCGGGCTATTCCGGCCGAAATGCTCGAAAAAGTTGCCCAAAATTGGACTTCCGAATGGACCACCTAAGACGCAGCCGCGGTCAACATTTAAATGAAATTATCTTCAAAAAAGTAAATGTCATGAACCAATCTAACGTTTCAAATAAAGAACCGATGAGATTTTGCAAATTTTATGCGTTTTTTTTTTAAAAAAAGTTATCAAGCTCTTAAAAAATCACCCGATAATTCTTTTTCAAAAACAAAGCCAACATGCAATTACAGAACACCGTGAAGAAATCGAAATAAACTCAAATAAATGTAAAAACCGCTTTGTATCTTTCATTGTATAAATTTCAACGTTGAAATCAACCTAATTAAGGGGTTACATGGATTTAATCAAGCAAACAAACGGCATATTTTTAATATTTTTTTTTCGAATAGAAACAAACATTATTTTTACAATTTTTTAATGTTCAAAAGATACATATTTTACAAAGACTAATTGAAATTTTCAAAGGCAAGTGTTCAAAACTCAGTCATTACGACATCATTTCCTTCTTAGAGTGCACTTGTCAATCATCTGAAATAAAAATAAAAAATACGTACTTTAATCAAAAGCATACTGAACTGAGTCTAATAAAATATAATAAAAGTTTAATTTCGGCTGACGTTTTCACAAAAAATTAAAATTTTGCTGAAATTGTCTCGACTTTTTTTACTTTTAAACGATTGATTTAAAAAAAAACTCCTTCATTCAACACCTTATAAATTATAGCTCGAAGACCTAAAATTTCATTAGCGGCCTTTACACGGTCACACATGCTCGCGAACATGGCATGATGCAAAAGTTTGACGTTTTCGTTTACACGGTCATTAGGCCGGGTCGATTTGTGGGGAGGCAAAAGAATCGTCCATTGCTCTATGAAAATCATATTCTAGGGATCAAAATAAGATACTTTGCCGAAGGAACCATACCTCTGAAACGAATTTTGATGTCCCCCAATTTGGGTCGAACTTTTGGGTAGGGGCAAATTTTGAAAAATCCCACTTTGACCCATTTAGAGTGCTCCAATCGAGTCCAAATGCATGACCAACCCCACTAACTTTGGATGGCCGATCCACCCATGCCAGTGGCACACCCCTTGGAACTCCCCTGGGGGGTTCCCCATACAATCATTTCAAAAAATCACCATTTTTGGTGATTTACATGAAAAATCAGCTAAATTGCTATGTTTTTTCTTTATTTTTATTTATTTACTAGCTGACCCCGCAGCCGTTGCCCTGCGTGAAATTATGTGTTTTGAAATGAAAAAAAGTTGAAATTATATTCTGTCGAAAATGATTTATTTACGATTTTTCTACATTTTTTTTATTTAGCGCAACTTAATAAACATAACTTTTTGATTTCTGTTCTGGTGCGTAAATATATAGAGAAGATGGGTTTCCAACTCGTCAACACACCACATATATCTGGCCGTGTGAAAAACATAGCATTTCCCGATTTCCTTGTGTCCTGTTGATTGTCAACGCAAGGGCAATTTTCCCTGGAAATTGAAAACGTTTGAACTGAAATGGCTGTCCCTTGTATTCGATAACTACGTCATAATCATTCGGGTTCCATTACACAGTTTCGGCGCATGAAGATTGTGAAACATAATAATGACAGATCCATCTTTAAGACGCAAATCATGCTCGGGCAGGCTTGGTATGGTATTTGGAAATTCCACTGGATAATTTACGGTTTCGTCTTCCTTGTCAAGACGATCGATCGATTTATATGAGCGCAAACCTCCCGGAACTTGACTTTGAATCTTCCAGTTTAAATCATTAGCATCGGTAATTTTGGCAGCTAAATTTGCTCGTAGACTCAAGCTATCGCAGTTACGATAATTTGGCCAATGTTCGGATAAACATTCGTGATGAGTTCATCTTCCGTTGAAGTGAGTTGACAAAAGGAATGTGAAATTGATATCAAACCACTGGAAGTGTCAACCGAAATTTGCCCATTTCCAATTCTTAGCGAATACAATGTAAAATGTCATCGGCAATGTCATTTTTTCGTATCCCATAATTAACGCGAATTTAAAGGCTGATATGTCGAAATGGTCTTCGCAAAAAGAATGCGAACTTAAGTGGCATGCGAAGTACTATCGCATTGTCCTTCGTCTGTTTCCAGTGATTATCATGTTCCAGCAAATGCTACTGCTGGCATGCTTCTCAAAATGTTGCACACACTGTACCATTCACAATACGCGATGACTTAAATGAAGTTGAACCGCGAGACGCAAAACAGTCGGAAAACTTTCATGAATTGCAAAAGTAAATATCCTACAAAGCGCTTTATTGCAGTTCACATATCGACCCATTTGATACTGCTGATCTCATATCGTTCAAGGCCAATAACCGCCATGTTGCTTTCCTTGGTGACGTACTTGCAAACGTATTTGATCGATTACACCAATCTGCAATATTTAACATTGACATGAGTTTTGAATGTGAATTAAACAAGAGGGGCGAATATGGTACGACCCATGTGTTGTCAACTTCGATGTGTTGTTAACGTCGATATTCACGCTTCTAAATGCTAAATGTTCTGCCATTGTCGTCTGGTGAGTGACGCCGACACAGTTAATATCCATCATTTCCCATTCCCGTTTCCGAAAGAAAAGCACATGAGTAGTGTTTCGTGCATTTATTGTCAGACATACAAATCAAAGTGGGATTGAAAGGTTCGCTAGGTGCATGAACCATATTGGTTTTCACCACTTCGTATAATTCTGGATCTATCTCTGAATCAGGAATTTCCGCTGAAATGATTTCATCAATTTGATCTGGTGTAATCACCATCCGCATCCAAAGAAGAATGTGTGCGTGCGGCAAACCTCTTTTTTGCTACTCAACAAAACACATTCAGCATCTAACAGCATCATATATACCATAGGTTGCTTCAAGGTAAAGACCATCAAACATCGCAGCTATTGTTTAAAAGTCGTGCTGTGATATCGTTACGATCGCTAGCTGATTGACCGCGATCCATAATTCCGCACGTATGTCATCGCATTTTGGGAGTACTTCTTGCCTTTCTTTGGGCTGCCATACGTTGATGGCAAAAAGAACGCCGACCAATATTAGCGCCACCTCTTCGTGGCTTCGTAACAAATTTCAATCTGTAATTGATCACATCGTCTCAAACATACATAAAGTTTTCACTGAATAATTTTCAATAATTTTTCCTTTGGACAGCCGGAATAAAAAAGTAAGCGACCGCAATTGAACGATTCAAATAATTTACAAATCAAAATATTGAAAAACAAAACAATTAAAAATTGAAAAAAATGTGTATGGAAAATGTTACTATTTGGAATTATCCAATTTTCCGACTTCTCCTCATTAAAAGTATAAGGTATTTTGTTTCTAAACCTTTCCCGATCCACAACAAACAACCTTTAAAAATTTTATTAAGATTGGTTCAACCGTTCTCTTAGTGTTACTAACAAACAAACATTCATATTTATTGTAACGTTTGTATGGGGAAGAGAAAAGGGCTGTTTTTAGGGGTTTTCCGGAAACTATTCGAATTTTTCTCGCCGTAAAAACCATCCTTGAACTTCAACAAACATTTAAGAAAAAGAATTGGCCAAATCGGTTCAGGCGTTATTGAGTTATGCGCGTACATACATTTTTGCTATTCATTTTTATTTATATAGATTTATAATAATATCTAGTTTTTCTCTTAAGAAATTTATTTAGTCAGAACATATGTAAATGAAAAAAATTAATTTAAGTGATGATCTTAAACTAACAATAGACAATTGTGTTTGCCCTTGAGATCGCAAATGATCCTAAACTAACAATAGACAATTATGTTTGCCCTGTAGATCGCAAATGATCTTAAACTAACAATAGACAATTGTGTTTGCCCTTGAAAACACTTATGCTTAAGATATGTGTACATACTGTCGGTATGTACAGTAGATTAGTGTTAAGATGTGTGTATGCACTCAGCATGTGGTGCATACATAAATTAGGATAAGGAATGCTATAAATAAAGGAGCTCTGGGCAACCAGAGCTGAGTTCTATTTAACAACCGAAACCCAACGCATCTTACTTTACAATTACCATTTCATTCTTATTACCTCAAAAAGTTTACAATGAATCCACCATCCTCTACACCGCAAGATGAAGCAACTACATCAACAACTATCGAAAACCCAACGAGTCATATACCCAAGCATGATATTACTGTTTATGGTGTGTCTACTGATTTGACTGATCTTAATTTACCAACCCATCTGGATATCTTGAGATATCATTTTTACTTAAGCGAAAGCAAAAAAAGTTTTCCCATAAATCATTCACTATTCAAGTACAAGATAAGTTGATTGGAATTGGGGAAAAACTAGGTATGGAAATATGCTGAAAAAAAGTGTATGTAATAAATTGAATAAATTGCTTGACAAGTATCAAGAGCAAATCAAGAGAAGAAACAACACCCAATAATTTACAGAGTATGTAAAATCTCTGGAAACAATTTTTTACATTGAAACATGTAAATGCGATTTGAAGGCAGCTGCATGTGCATGCGACTGGGTTCCCGAACGCCTCAAAGGGTTCATGCACGATCAACATAATCAGAGAAGACTACCAATGAATGCATTTATGATGGAAACTGAAGAGCAAAGAGCAACGTCTATGTCATCAATGCCAACATACCAAGATCCCGATGATTCAACATAAGTACCGCCACCGGTTCATGAAGATATGGATAGAAGAACAAGTTCGCAATACACAGAGAGATACGATTGTTATACTCTCGCAACAAAGTTGCTAAGGAGAGTATTATAGTTTTGTTCACATAACGGTTGTTTGTAAGTCCTAAAACTAAAAGAGTCAGATATAGGATTATATAGGCCAAAGTGATCAGGGTGACGAGTAGAGTTTAAATCCGGATGTCTGTCTGTCCGTCCGTCCGTCCGTCCGTGCAAGTTGTAACATAAGTAAAAATTGAGGTATCATGATGAAACTTGGTACACGTATTTCTTGGCTCCATAAGAAGGTTAAGTTCGAAGATGGGCAAAATCGGCCAACTGCCACGCCCACAAAATGGCGAAAACCGAAAACCTATAAAGTGTCATAACTAAGCCATAAATTAAGATATTAAAGTGAAATTTGGCACAAAGGATGACATTAGAGAGGGGCATATTTGGACGAAATTTTTTTTTTAAAGTGGGCGTGGCCCCGCCCCCTACTAAGTTTTTTGTACATATCTCGGAAACTACTATAGCTATGTCAACCAAACTCTGTAGAGTCATTTCCTTTAAACATTGCCACAGACAGTTCAAAATGGAAGAAATAATAAATAAATAATAATAACCACGCCCACCTCCCATATAAAGGTTATAATGAAAATCACTAAAAGTGCGTTAACCGACTAACAAAACACGTCAGGAACACTAAATTTTACTGAAGAAATGGCAGAAGGAAGCTGCACCCAGGCTTTTTTAAAAATTGAAAATGGGCGTGGCCTCGCCCACTTATGGACCAAAAACCATATCTCAGAAACTACTAGGCCCATTTCAGTAAAATTCGGTGCATAATATTTTCTTACCACCCTGATGACATATACGAAATTTGGGTGAAATCGGTTCACAACCACGCCTTCTTCCAATATAACGCTATTTTGAATTCCATCTGATGCCTTCTCTGTATAATATATACATTAGGAACCAACGACGATAGCGGAATAAAACTTTACACAAATACGGTATTTGAAAAATATAGTCATATACCAATACTCCCACTACCAACAACATACACTTCCTTCTTCATTCTTTCTTTACCTGTCTTACTTATCCTCTCATATCTCTTTTTCTCATTTCATAGTTTCCATACTTGCTAATTGATCTTTCCTTAAACTAAATTCTCTCTTTCTCTTAAATAATAACAACAACAATAAACATTTGCACTCATTAGTTTTAAGCTCACATACATTATGTTAACTTCCTAGCTGTAAGGATTGGTAATTGTAATTAATTAATAAAGTTACATTCGAAAATAAAAAGTTAAATTTTTATTTTTATGTAAAGTAGTTAAATACTTAAAAAAAAAAGAAAAAAAACGAGATTTTCAGTGCGAAAAGTGCTATGAATAATAAAAAAATACACACATAAAATTTAAAAATAAAAACATGTGAAGACTTTTAAAGAACACCTCAATTTATACAAATTATAAACATTTCTGAATACTCAAAGTGCGTAAAAGCAACAAAAATAGAGATATTCAACGAAATTAAATAAAGAGTGAAGTTAATTTATTGTATTACAAAAAAATAAGTAAAAAGATAATTATAAAAGTTAAGGTCACCTTCAAATTGTATAAAGGTCACCTCAAGGACAAGTGAAAGAAGTTATGCGATAGCGGTTCCAATAAGAAAAAATTAAAAACATTTACATCAAGGATACTTGAAAGAACTAGAAGGTCACCGTGAAGAAGGAAAAAAGCCGTTTTGGACAGACCAGAACATTTGACTACAAATAACATCATTACTACAGAAGTTAAGCGAAAGCGGTTCTAATAGGAAAAATTTTACAACAACATTTTCTCTTTGGGGAATACCTAAGAGGTCACCTTGAAGAAGGAAAAAAGCCGTTTTGGACAGACCAGAACATTCGACTACAAAAAACATCATTACTACAGGTATTTATAAAAACAACATTTCAACAACAAAATTGCATATCCAACTGCAACAACTAAACGCCAACAAGAAGAAGAAAAAGCAGCTGTAATATAAATACTGCAACAACACTGCACCGGAGTACTTTTGATAACACTGTACAAAAACTCACAGTCAAAATGGACAACTTAGATATTAATACTAAATTTAAACTTATTTCTACAAATCTTTCTAGCATACTACCATATGATGGCAATGAAAATTCTTTGTTAGGATTTATAGAACGAATTGATTCTATGATCCCTATTTTAGAGTCCTTCCCAGTAGATTTTAAAATTTTACTAATGGGAAATATAAAAGATAAAATCGTTGGCAATGCAAGACAATAATTAGTAATCAATGGTAATGTTGATACTTGGCCTTTGATTAAAAAAGTATTAATTGATAACCACGGAGAAAAAAATTCGGTTGATGAATTAATCGATAAAATAAGGTCTTGTCGTTGCGATTCAACAATAGAAAATTTTTATAATAAACTTAATATTTTACTATGTCGTTTAAATAATGCATTAAATTTTAGTGAAAATAAGATAAATGGAATTAATTGTGAAAGTAATGGTAGAATAGCTCTCAATTCTTTCAAATACGGTTTACCAGAGCCAGTTAAAAGTATAATAGTTAGTCGAAATCCTAAGGATTTAAAAGATGCGTATGATATTATAAAATCAAATGGGTATTTAAAATATAATAATCGATTAAATTTTTGTACTAATTCTAATAAATATGAACAAAAAAATAGCAAAATAAATAGATATTCGAAAGCAGATCAGTTTTACGACCATAGTAATAGTACTGGACAAAATTACAAATACAAAAACTGTGGTGAATCATACAACAATAACGTTAGCAGGGGACATTACTACAACAATAACACCAATAATGAACGACTTCAACAGCAGTATGGACAGCAGAATGATAATAACTTATACCCAAACCCTTCGGTATAGTCGAGGTTTACATCTAATACTCGAAATATTGGACGAAAATGTTTTTCACAAAATCAATATCAATTTGGTACAAGTAATAATACTTCTCCGAATAATGATATTCCAGGCCAATCATCGGCCGAACCAATGGAAATTGGAAAATTTCAATTAGTAGCCGAAGAAAACGACCCTATATAATTGTAAACACGCATATAAGAAAATTAAGATTCATTGTAGATACAGGAGTGGAATTTAGTGTAATAAATCCGAAGTTATGTAGACCCCAATATGCAGTAAAACCAACAATAAGGTCATTAAAAGTTTTGGGAAGATGTATTTTAACAAAAAATCATGTACCACTTTTTAAAGAATTCAATAAAACTAACTATTTTGTGAATTTTATAGAATACCTCTTTCACAATTATTTTGACGGCATTGTAGGGAATAATATTTTATTTGATTTAAATACAATAATTGATTACAAAAATAGGAAAATAACAACAGACGGTGCAACAATGCCTATATACTTCAGTGTAGAAGAAGGAAATTCTCTAGAAGACTATATAAGAAATCAAAGCTTACAGGTACTTAGTTGCGAAGAGGAAATAGAAGCAAACTCAGTAGTAAAGTTTGCCAAACATTTAAACCTAAAAGATGAGGAAATTTTAAGGACGGTTTTAAATAACTATCAGGACATTTTCTACAAAGAAGGAGAAAATTTGCCTTTTACCACGGAAATTAAACATAGAATAATAACGAAAAGCGATACTCCAATTTACAGTCGACTTTATAGATATCCAGTGGTACATCGCGCAGAGGTAGATAGGCAGATAAAAGATATGTTAGCGCAAGAAATAATCGTTCCGAGTAATAGTCCCTACAATTCGCCATTATGGGTTGTACCCAAAAAGGCTGATAAAAACGGAAAACCACAATGGCGTGTAGTTATTGATTATCGAAAACTTAATGAGCAAACAATAGATGATAAGTTCCCAATTCCAAATATGCAGGACATATTTGACAAATTGGGAAAATGTTGTTATTTTAGCACCATCGATCTGGCGAAGGGATTTCACCAGATTGAGGTACACCCTAATGATAGAGCCAAAACAGCTTTTCAACGGCAGATGGTCATTATGAATTCACAAGAATGCCGTTTGGTCTCAAAACAGCACCTGCAACATTTCAGAGGCTCATTAACTATGTTTTAAGAGAACATATAAACAAGATTTGTGTCGTATATTTAGATGACATTTTAATATTTTCTACAAGCTTTGAAGAACATATTCTTTCCATTAAAAGGTTTTCAATACCTTACGTGCTTCTAATTTAAAATTCAATTTAACAAATGCCAATTCGCTGAATTATCAACAAAATTTTGGGACATGTCGTGTCCAGAGAAGGTATAAAGCCGGATCCCTCAAAGATAAAATCTATCGAAAATATGAAACCGCCAACTAGTATTAAAGAAATAAAACAATTCCAAGGCATGACAGGATATTACCGTAAATTTATACGGTGGTGAGATTCTTAAAGAAAAATGCTGTTTTAGATTTTCAAAATATTGATTTTTTAAACTCTTTTAATAACTTGAAAAAACTTATAACCAGTGAACCTGTCTTACAACCGCCAGATTTTAATAAGAAATTCATACTCACCACCGATGCTTCGCAATTCGCTGTTGGCTCTGTTTTGAGTCAAAATAGTCACCCAATATGCTACGCTTCTCGTACCTTGTCGGATCATGAAATTCGTTACTCTACTATTGAGAAAGAAGCCTTAGCCATGGTATGGTCTGTGAAACATTTCCGAACTTATTTATATGGTCGAAAGTTCATAATACAAACTGACCATAAGCCTTTAACTTGGTTGCATAATATTAAAGAACCTAATATGAAGCTACAAAGGTGGAAAATTCTACTAAATGAATATGATTTTGAAATTACGTATATTAAAGGAAAGGATAATACTGTTGCTGATACTTTAAGCAGATACTTGTAGCAATGTAAATATGATTACTGTATTATGTTGTATCGTTACCTTATTTTGATGTTACTTGAATAAGCAATCCTGTTGTATTTTTGAATTTGTATTATGCTTTATTTTAATATTACTCGAATAAGCAACCCTGATGTAATTTTGAATTTGTATCATAACTTATTTTAATGTTATCCGAATAAGCAACCCTGATGTAATTTCGAATTTGTATCATAACTTATTCTAATGTTATCCGAATAAGCAACCCTGATTTAATTTTTAAAAAGTTGTAACTGGCGACATGAAAGGAGAAAAAATAAAGAAGTTCAGTTCGGACGCAACCACGAAACGAATCGGTCATCCTACAAAATCTCAGAAGTGGGATTCGGGCACAGTAACTAAGTACAGTTTTATCAAAATTTTTTTTTTATAAAAATGGAGTGCGTCGATACAAACGTATATACGGCAGCCCAGTTGCGTGAGTGGTTGAAGCGGTTGGGGCTCCCGACTCATGGTAACAAAAGTGCCCTGGCAATAAGGTTAGGCGAGGTGCCTACAATTGAGCGTGGCGATTGTCCTACTTTCGCTGGCGAGGAGGTTGAATCGGTAGGCATTGATGAATCACCTTTGGAGGAGGCGGCGGAACGTGATTTAAAGACGCAGAATGAGCTCCTGACCAAAGAAGTCGAGCAGTTAAAGCTGATGATCGTGCAACTCAAATCATTCAATGTAGTAGGCGGCGCCACTGATGTGACAGAAAAAGATGATTCATCGAATAGCAGAGCTTCGAGTACTTTGAATGGCGACGCAGCGGGTGTCGGCGCGACATGCAGCAAACAAACAAACACACAACATGCAACAAGTAATAGCGGTGGCGCTTCGAACGACAGCGGCGCATTGAACAACGGCAGCGGCGCTTTGAACGACGGCAGCGCTATGAACGACGGCGGCGCTTTGAACAACGGCAGCGGCGCTTTGAACGACGGCAGCGCTTTCAACGACAATGACGCTTTGAACAGCAACGGCGCTGGAGGTACAGTAACAAACGAACGTAATAAAGATAGCGCTACGGTAAGGAATGTCGGTGCTATACCTTTGGAGATGTTAAAAGATCTGTTACCAGAATACGAAGGTGGGCCGAATTTTAACGTTTGGATTCAACAATTAAGAAGTGCTGGGAAAGTTTTTAATCTCGATCATGGCGCGCTGCGCGCTATAATGATAAGCAAACTAAAAGGTAGTGCAAGAGTGTGGCTGCATGCGAGGCCTCTGTTTATCACAGAAAATATAGACAGCCTTGTTGAAGAAATGCAAGCGGTGTTTGCACTAACACACAACAAGTTGTTGCTGCGAAAACAGTTTGAAGCGCGCAAGTGGTCGATTGGTGAAAGCTTCCAAAAGTACTACAATGAAAAGGTTTCACTGTCAGGTCCGTTGAATTTGGATGAATGCGAGTTGATTGACCATATCGTCGAGGGTATGCCGGACGAGCAGTTACGGACTCAGGCATATATCCAATGCTACACTACAAGAGTGCAGCTTCTGCAGGCGTTCGGGAGAGTTGAATTGAAACGTGACTCGATGCAGAAGCCTCGCACTAGTGTCAGATGTTTCAACTGCAACTCATTTGGACACATGGCCGTGGCATGTCGGAAACCGAAGCGAGAGGTTGGGGCGTGTTATGGGTGTGGCAGCATGGAGCATAAAGTCGCTACGTGTCCAACGAGGATTCAAAACAACCGTGCAGATGAGAGCCCATAAGTAAGATATTTAAAGTTTATTGTGAGTAATAATACTGAATGTATTTTATCTTTAGAATGCCTCATAGACTCAGGGAGTCCAATAAGTTTTGCAAAACGATCATCCTTACCAGATAATATTGAATTTAATGATAATTTTTCCGTTTGTATTCCATATTTTGGGTTAAATAAAAGTAAATTAGAAATGTTTGGTGAATTTAATTGTAATGTTTGTTTTGAAAATAAATTTGTCAATATAAATTTGATCGTAGTGGCCGATGAGACTATGGGGTATGACGTAGTTTTGGGTAGAGACTTTTTCAAAGCAAGTAATTTAATATTGATATGCAAGGATGAGATTAAAGAGAATACATTAATTAAGTTGAAAAAGAGTGTTGATGATAACAGAGTTGAATATAAAAGTGTAAACGATGAAGGCAAACATAAAGTGGGCGGGTTCAAAAAAGATTGTAATAAAAATTGTAAAGTAGAAAAGGGTATAGTTACGTTAAATGAAACAAATGATAGAAAAACAAAAGTGGGTGATATAAATAAAACTGAGTGTATTGTTGACGAAACAAATGATAGGAAAATGATAGTTGATGCAAATAAAAATAAAACGTTAACTAATGTGAATAAAAGAAAAGAGATAATTGATCGGGAAAATAATTTGAGTGATAATCGTTGTAAAACAAATACGGTTACAAATTGTATTGTTGATGAAATTACAAAGTTGGGTGATAAGAAATTAGATCAAATTAATGAAATGGAAAGTAATAGTGAAAATAATGAAAATTCTAGGAATATAAAATGGTTAATGCTTATTGATTTTGATAAGGGGAAAGAACTAAGTTTGAATGTGGGAAAAAATATATCACATTCAATTTGTACAAAATTAAATAAAATATTTACAAAAATGTATGTACAGGCCGAACGTCCTGATGAACCATTGGTTAAGTGTAACATGAGACTCGTATTAGAAAACATAAAACCTTTTCATTATTCCCCGCGGCGATTATCGTATGCAGAAAAAGGGGAGTTGCAAAAGTTGATAGATGAGTATTTAGCAAAGGGATATATCAAACCAAGTGAGTCCGAATATGCGTCGCCGATTGTATTAGTAAAAAAAAAAACGGGAGATCTTAGAATGTGTGTAGATTACCGGACGCTGAATAAAGTAACCGCGAAAGATAATTATCCGATTCCATTAATTGATGACTTGTTAGATCGATTAGCGAAAAAGAAAATATTCACAAAGCTTGATCTTAAGAATGGTTTTTTTCATGTTTATATGCATCCAGAGTCACAGAGATATACGTCTTTTGTGACTCCGTTGGGCCAGTTTGAATTCGCGAGAATGCCTTTTGGACTTAAAAATGCACCATCGATGTTTCAAAGGTTTATTCACAAAATATTTGCAGAAATGATAAGAGAAGGAGAAGTTATAGTGTATTTAGACGATATCATGATTGCAACAGAAAACTTAGAGAACCATTTCCAAATTCTAGAAAAAGTATTAAATAAGATAACTCAAAATAAACTTGAATTAAGGTTAGACAAATGTGAATTTCTACAAACAAGCGTGAATTATTTGGGTTATATTGTTGACGGTGAAGGAATAAGGGCGGATGACAAAGGACTAGAAGCGATAAAAAATTTTCCGGTGCCAAAAAACGTTCATACAGTACAAAGTTTCATAGGTTTATGTTCGTATTTCAGGAGATTTGTGAAAGATTTTTCTGTTCTAGCAAAGCCTCTGTTCGACTTGACAAGAAAGGAAAAGATATTTTCGTTTGGGGCAAAAGAATTAGAATGCTTTGAGCTTTTGAAATCTAAACTGCTAGGCGCCCCGGTACTTGCGTTGTATGACCCGAATGATTACACCGAGTTACATTGTGATGCAAGTTCGATAGGATTAGGGGCTATTTTATTGCAAAGGAAAGAAGATGGAAAGATGCACCCAATTTTTTATTTTTCGAAAAGAACTACAGAAGCAGAGTCACGATATCACAGCTTCGAGTTGGAAGCTTTAGCAATAGTTAGCGCTTTGAAACGATTTCGTGTGTACCTTCAAGGAAAACCCTTCAAGATCATAACAGATTGTAATTCACTTGCACTTACATTGAATAAAAAAGAACTTAACCCTAGAATAGCACGATGGGCTTTAGAGTTACAAAACTTCAGTTATACGTTGGAGCATCGAGCGGGAAAACAAATACCTTTGAGGAAAATTTGATTATATGTCAAGGAAGAGACGAGAATTTAAAAAAGTGGAAAAAACTATTAGAAGAAAAAGAACATAAATTATTTGAGATGAGAAATGGGGTTTTGTATAGAAAAAAAATTGATGGCAGAGTTTTATTTTGTGTTCCACAAGATATGGAAGGTAATGTAATTTACAAATATCATGACGAGGTTGGCCATGTTGGAATAGATAAAGTAGTAGAATTAATATCGAAAAGCTATTGGTTCCCTAAGTTGAGAGAAAAGGTTGATAGACACATAAAAAATTGCTTGAAATGTATTGTATTCTCTTCCAAAAGTGGGGCGCAGGAGGGTTTTTTACACAGCATTCCAAAAGGAAGAATTCCCTTTGAAGTTGTTCATATTGACCACTTCGGTCCGATTGATAACTCATTAAAAACGAAACACATTTTTGTCGTCATTGATGCATTTACAAAGTTTGTCAGACTTTACCTTACCAAAACAACAAATACTAGAGAAGCGATTCAAGCATTGCAAAGTTATTTCCGGATTTATAGTCGTCCTAAATGCATTGTGTCTGATAGAGGAAGTTGTTTTACGTCTGGTGAATTTAAAGAATTTTTAGAACAAAACTCGGTTCAGCATATTAAGATCGCTACAGGTTCTCCACAGGCAAATGGTCAGGTAGAGCGGGTAAATAGGAGTTTGGGACCAATGATATCAAAAATGTTAAATACAGATAAACGATACAACTTGAATGCGGTAATAGAAAGTATAGAGCATGCTTTTAATAACACGATACATAGGACAACCGGGGAGCACCCGAGCGTAATGTTGTTCGGTGTAAATCAAAGAGGTGAAATTGTTGATTCGCTAAAAGAAAACTTAAGAGAAGTTGAAAAGTTATGTGAAAATCGAACTTTGCAGGATATTCGTGAGAAGGCAAGTGTAAAACAAGAACAGTTGCAACAGTATAATACAAACTTTGTTAATAAAAAAAGGCGAGCGCCAAGAAAATATGTAAAGGGAGATTATGTGGTTATAAAAAATTTCGATTCTCACATAGGGGTGTCTAAAAAACTGATTCCTAAATTTAAGGGACCGTATTGTATTGAAAAAGTTTTACGAAACGATCGTTACTTACTTAGAGATGTCGACGGTTTTCAACAGTCTCGAGTCCCATACCACGGGGTATGGGCAGTTGGAAATATAAAACCATGGTTCAAAGGACGCGAAGTCTACTCAGTCACTTGAGATCAGGTGATCTCATGGTCAGGACGGCCGAATTGTAGCAATGTAAATATGATTAGTGTATTATGTTGTATCGTTACCTTATTATCATAACTTATTTTAATGTTATCCGAATAAGCAACCCTGATGTAATTTCGAATTTGTATCATAACTTATTCTAATGTTATCCGAATAAGCAACCCTGATTTAATTTTTAAAAAGTTGTAACTGGCGACATGAAAGGAGAAAAAATAAAGAAGTTCAGTTCGGACGCAACCACGAAACGAATCGGTCATCCTACAAAGCGCATATCTTTTCATTTATAACTAGCAACCCCCGCAGGCGTTGTCCTGCGTGAAATTATGTGTTTTGAAATGAAAAGAAAGTTGAATTTATATTGTGTTAAAAATCACTTATTTGCGATTTTTCTACATATTCCCGTTATAAACAAGCAGTAGTTGTTAGTTTGTAATTGTTGTTTAACGTTCTCTGTTATTTGTTTCATTAAGTACATACCCCTGTCAAATAATTAATATTTTTTTATAATTAAAAGAACTAAATGTTGAACAACAAAATTACATTCAAATATTTTTCTTAATTAAAATATTTCTTCTTCTTCTTAATTGGCGTAGAAACCGCTTAAGCGATTATAGCCGAGTTAACAACAGCGCGCCAGTCGTTTCTTCTTCTCGCTACGTGGCGCCAATTGGATATTCCAAGCGAAGCCAGGTCCTTCTCACTTGGTCCTTCCAGCAGGTGGAGGTCTTCCTCTTCCTCTGCTTCCCCGGCGGGTACTGCGTCGAATATTTTCAGAGCTGGAGTGTTTTCGTCCATCCGGACAACATGACCTAGCCAGCGTAGCCGCTGTCTTTTAATTCGCTGAACTATGTCGATGTCGTCGTATATCTCGTACAGCTCATCGTTCCATCGAATGCGGTATTCGCCGTGGCTAACGCGCAAAGGACCATGAATCTTTCGCAGAACTTTTCTCTCGAAAACTCGCAACGTCGACTCATCCGTTGTTGACATCGTCCAAGACTCTGCACCATACAGCAGGACGGGAATTATGAGTGACTTATAGAGTTTGGTTTTTGTTTGTCGAGAGAGGACTTTGCTTCTCAATTGCCTACTCAGTCCGAAGTAGCACCTGTTGGCAAGAGTTATCCTGCGTTGGATTTCTAGGCTGACATTGTTGGTGGTGTTTACGCTGGTTCCAAGATAGACTAAATTATCTACGACTTCAAAGTTATGACTGTCAACAGTGACGTGAGTGCCAAGTCGCGAATGCGACGACTGTTTGTTTGATGACAGGAGATATTTCGTCTTGCCCTCGTTCACTGCCAGACCCATTTTCTGTGCTTCCATGTCCAGCCTGGAGAAAGCAGAACTAACGGCGCGGGTGTTGAGGCCGATGATATCAATATCATCGGCATACGCCAACAGCTGTACACTCTTATAGAAGATGGTACCTTCTCTATTTAGTTCTGCGGCTCGAACTATTTTCTCCAAAAGCAGGTTGAAAAAGTCGCACGATAGGGAATCGCCTTGTCTGAAACCTCGTTTGGTATCGAACGGCTCGGAGAGGTCCTTCCCGATCCTGACGGAGCTTTTGGTGTTACTCAACGTCAGTTTACACAGCCGTATTAGTTTTGCGGGGATACCAAATTCAGACATCGCGGCATAAATGCAGCTCCTTTTCGTGCTGTCGAAAGCAGCTTTGAAATCGACGAAGAGGTGGTGTGTGTCGATTCTCCTTTCACGGGTCTTTTCCAAGATTTGGCGCGTGGTGAATATCTGGTCGGTTGTTGAATTGCCAGGTCTGAAGCCACACTGATAAGGTCCAATCAGTTTGTTGACGGTGGGCTTTAATCTTTCACACAATACGCTCGATAGAACCTTATATGCGATGTTGAGGAGGCTAATCCCACGGTAGTTGGCGCAGATTGTGGGGGCTCCTTTTTTATGGATTGGGCAGAGCACACTTAAATTCCAATCGTTGGGCATGCTTTCGTCCGACCATATTTTACAAAGAAGCTGATGCATACCTTATCAGTTCTTCGCCGCCGTGTTTGAATAGCTCGGCCGGCAATCCGTCAACCCCTGCCGCTTTGTTGTTCTTCAGGCGGGCAATTGCTATTCGAACTTCTTCATGGTCGGGTAATGGAACGTCTGCTCCATCGTCATCGATTGGGGAATCGGGTTCTCCTTCTCTCCTGGTGTTGTGCGTTCACTGCTATTCAGCAGGCTGGAGAAGTGTTCCCTCCATAATTTAAGTATGCTCTGGGCATCAGTGACTAGATCACCTTTGGGGGTTCTACAGGAATACGCTCCGGTCTTGAAACTTTCCGTAAGCCGCCGCATTTTTCGTAGAATTTTCGAGCATTACCCCTGTCCGGCCAGCTTATCAAGCTCTTCGTACTCACGCATTTCAGCCTCTTTCTTCTTCTGTCTACAAATGCGTCTCGCTTCCCTCTTCAACTCTCGGTATCTATCCCATCCCGCACGTGTAGTGGTCGATCGTAACGTTGCGGGTAGGCAGCCTGTTTTCTCTCCCGCTGCGACACGGCACTCCTCGTCGTACCAGCTGTTCTTTTGCACTTTCCGAAAACCAATGGTTTCGGTTGCAGCTACGTAAGGGCGTTTGAAATGCCGTCCCACAGTTCCCTTATACCGAGTTGTTGACGAGTGCTCTCAGAGAGCAGGAGTGCAAGCCGAGTAGAAAATCGTTCGGCTGTCTGCTGTGATTGCAGCTTCTCGACGTCGAACCGTCCTTGTGTTTGGTGGCGCGCGTTTTTTGCTGCACAGAGGCGGGTGCGAATCTTAGCTGCAACAAGATAGTGGTCCGAGTCGATGTTAGGACCTCGGAGCGCACGCACATCTAAAACACTGGAGACGTGTCTTCCGTCTATCACAACATGATCGATCTGGTTGGTAGTTTTCGATCCGGGAGACAGCCAGGTAGCTTGATGAATCTTCGTATGCTGGAATCTAGTACTACAGATAACCATATTTCGGGCCCCGGCGAAGTCAATCAGCCTCAACCCATTTGGGGATGTTTCGTCGTGGAGGCTGAATTTACCGACCGTAGTGCCAAATATACCTTCTTTGCCCACCCTGGCGTTAAAGTCGCCGAGCACGATTTTGACATCGTGGCGGGGGCAGCTCTCATAAGCGCGCTCCAAGCGCTCATAGAAGGCATCTTTGGTCACATCGTCCTTCTCTTCCGTCGGGGCGTGGGCGCAAATCAGCGATATGTTGAAGAACCTCGCTTTGATGCGGATTGTGGCTAGACGTTCATTCGCCGCAGTGAATGATAGTACTCGGCGACGGAGTCTCTCTCCCACCACGAATCCTACACCAAACTTGCGCTCCTTTATATGGCCACTGTAGTAAATGTCACAAGGACCTACTCGTCTCTGTCCTTGTCCCGTCCATCGCATTTCTTTGGACGGCGGTGATGTCAGCCTTTGTCTTTACGAGGACATCAACCAGCTGGGCAGCGGCACCTTCCCAATTAAGGGACCGGACATTCCAGGTGCATGCCCTCAATTCGTAGTCCTTATTTCGTTTGCCATGGTCGTCATCAAAGGGGGTCTCTCATCCGAGGCTGGTTGTAGCTCTTCACTGGGGGTGTTTATTACGTGGCGGGTCCCAAACCCAGCGCACAACCCTTGCAGGGAATGTTTCGCCTTCTCACTTTAGCTCGCCTTCGAACGGATGTTCTTAGGCTACCCAGAGGATACTTGGTCAAAGACCGGAAGTAGTGAGCTGCTTGAGACATGTGTAAAAGAATCGTTTCTGGCCACTCCCAAGTGAATGGCGATCAGAGAACTTTCCTCACTTGCGTGAACTTCTACACATGACTCCATAAATTAAAATATTTACATGTGCAAAATATTATTTCAAATACAAGCGCATATCTTTTTATTTATAACTAGATACCCCCGCAGGCGTTGTCCTGCATGAAATTATGTGTTTTGAAATGAAAAGAAAGTAGAATTTATATTGTATTAAAAATCATTTATTTGCGATTTTCCTACATTTTTTTCAATGTAGGGCAGCTTTATAAACAACATTTTTTGCTTCCAGTTCCGGTGGGTAAATGTACGGAGAAGATAGTTTTCCAACTTGTGAACACGCCAAGTATAAGTGATAAACATGGCATTTCCAGATTTATGCCACACTCTTTTAGCGCCTATCCTTGTGAACTGAAATGGCAAATCGTTGGAATTCGTAGAAGCATTCGGCCCCCTTGTATTCGATAGCTGCGTTACAATCAGTCGCGTTCCATTACACAGATTCGGCGCAAGAAGATTGCGAAACATAAAATGACAGATCTAACTTTGAGACGCAAATTAAGCGGCGGTATACCAAGCCTCTCTAAAGATTTTAGAAATTCCACTGGATAATTCACTGCTTCGTCTTTATTGTCAATAGGATCAATCATTTTGTATGAGCGCAAACTTCCCGTTATTTGACTTTGAATCTTCCAGTTTAAGTGCTAAATTGCGCGTAATCTCAAGCAATCGTAGTTACGATAATTTAGCCAATGTTGGCATAAGCATTCGTGATGAGTTTATCTTTCGTTGAAGTGAATTGACAAACGGCAGGTGGAATGGATATCAAATCACTGGAAGTATAAAACAAAATTTTTCCATTTCCAATTCTTAGCCAATGCGATGTAAAATGTCTTCGGCAATGTCATTTTTGTTCGTATCCCACAATAGACGCGGATTTGAAGGCTGATATGTCGAAATGTATATCGCGAAAAGTGTGCGAACTTCATTTGCATTTGAAGTAGCTATCGCATCGTCCATCGTTTGACTCCAGTGATTATCATGTTCCAGCAATTGTAATTACTATCATGCTTCTCAAAAAGTTGCACATACCGTACCATTCACAGTACGCAATGACTCAAATGAAGTTGAACCGCGTACAATAATCAATAGCAACCAAAGGTAGAAGCGTTTTTTCAGGTGGATTGTGTAAATTCATCCTAATGCATTAGTTGAGAACACACCTGGATGTCCGAAAGTTGAGCAAAAACTCGTAAATGTTAATTTCGTTGCTGGCGGTGTTTCACTGGCTGTGCTGTATTCTTTGGGTTGAAATACACACTTTGGCCATTCTCCAAATGAATTGCGAGACGCACAACAGTCGGAAAACGTAAATGAATTAAAAAAGTAAATATCCTACAAAGCGCTTTAATGCAGTTCACAAACGACCTATTTGATACTTCCTGATCTCATATCGTTCAAGACCAATAACCGTCATGTTGCTTCCTTTGGTGACTTAACCCTCTAATGCATGAATTTTTGTTTCGACTGTGATTTTTATATTAGACTATATTCAGGTCTGTGAAGACGAATCTGATGTTAGTTTTCGATTTGTCAATTTGTGTACCTTTTACAGGTAAAATAAAAATCCCGCCTCAAGGCGGACCTATGCATTAACCCTTATTGTTCATATAAATTTATGTTTTCATTTCTTCTTTATTGTGATATTTGAAAAAACAATCTTTTGCCGTTGAATTGCATAAATTAATTTTACATTTAATGCAAAATGCCTGAGTTTCTGATTTGCATCCACGAAATTTGCACATTTTTTTGCCTGAGCGGTCCAAAAACTTACACCAGTGTCCTATTTGATCGTATCTTATATTTTCTGATAGGTGATACGTCTTTTTAGCTTTTGGTGGAGGTGTTAAAGACGATGGACGACCACGTTTTACAGGTTTTGTCGAACCAATCAAACAAAGTGTTTCTGCCACTTCTGATCTGAAGTCAGGAAGTTTACACTTTAGGACGTCCTTATTTAGTCGGTTATAAAGACAATATGCATTCACCATACTCACGTCCAGCATGTGGTAAAATAATTTATTTGTCCATTTTCTGGTTTTCATTTTTATGTGGTATCGACCAATCAATCCGTCAACCAAATCCACACCACCCATATGCTGGTTGTATTCTTTCACAATAGCTGGACAATCCACCTCAACATTTTGTTTCAATTTTCGATCCCAACGATTTGCCTTTAAGGAATATGAACTTTCATTATGTACAATTGCATCTGTTCCTACGTAGGTGGATAACAGACGAACTGCTCTTGTGTCGTACCACAAAACGCTGCTTATGTCTACTCCAAAAACACTTCCCACGTATTCTTCATTATACCCACGTGCTACTTTTTGATTGCAGCTCTGCGTCTGTGGAAAGTTTTATATTTGGTACTCGATTTCCTCGCACTGTACCTAAACTGTGAATTCCGCGACTTCTCATATATAATAGCAATCCCAATGAGGTATAAAAGTTGTCAAAGTAAATAATATGATTGGCATTGTTTGGTATGACTTGTGACAACCTAACTACAACATTGGATGCAGCACCAAGATCTGGACAATTTGGCAAAATTTTGTTATCGCCGGCGCCACAATAAACTTCAAAGGAATACGAATATCCAAAGGAATCGCAAATCACGAATAGTTTCGCTCCCCCATTTGTGAGGTTTTGCTGGCATATATTGCCTCACTGGGTTTCCACTCATTTTCGTGGCACACATTTGCTCATCAACGCAAAGTCTCTGCCGCATTGGAACTGAAGAAAAACGTTGGTTGAAATGTTTTACTAGCGGCCTTATTTTATACAAGAGGTCATAACCAGGTTGACCTTTCTCTATACGAGACGCATCATTATTGAAATGCAAGTGGTTTCTAATTTCTTCAAATCGATTGCATGTCATGGATAAACGTATCGGATCTAATCCGTATTGTCCCCAATATGAGCGACTGTTAGGAAAGCGATAAACAGACGTAAACAACAATATTCCCAAAAACTTACGCAGCTCTTGGTGATCGATACAAAACTTTGAAGATATATCTTTTTGCTTGGCATACAAGTTCATCTGTAAGGCTATTGCCTGCAAAATTTTTATTAAAAATTTAATAAACTGTTATATATTAGAAATTACCTTCAGAAAGTCTTCGGTCACAAAATATGCAAAGCAGTCGTAAGGTGTTTTTAAACATTTTAAAAAATCCGGCATGTCCTGGCCTTGAAAAGCCAAATCTGCAACACTCAGCTGAAGTTTTTCTTCTTCCAAAGAATCGATCTTATCGCACTCATATCGTTTCTCAAATCACTTTGCAGCTGGTAGGACTCCGATTTTTCTTGCGATTCTAATGCTTTGTGCACAGAACGTGTCACTGTCGACGGTAAGAATACACTAGAAGTAACGTCACAAACAGGCAATGGAGGAATCGGTGGCAGCTCAATTATTTCAGCATTTTCTTCAAAGTCTGTCACATTCAAACTGCATTCGATTGCGTTTCGCATCATTTCTGAGGAGTTTAGCATTGCATCAATGATCGTATCATTTTCCGGTAGTGAGTAGGTTGGATCCATATCAGAATCGTCACTATCAAAATCGCATTCATTGTCGGAAGTATCAGTTACCAATTGCGACTCTTCGAAATATTGTCGAATTTCTTCATCCGTCATATGGGTCTTAGAATAACGCGACATATCTGATTATTATTCAATAATAAAATAAGAAAAATTTTCAATTGTATCACAAATATTTCATTTTACTGGAAAAGGTAGAGCAGCGCGCAATGCATGAGTCCGCCTCAAGGCGGAGTTCAATATTTTCGAATTTACTCACCTGCTATTAGTTTTTTTATTATAAATCGAACACTATCATAAAGAGCACAAAATTCCACACCCGTAAGTATTTTTTTTTAACAACTTGAAACGACACAAGAATTTATATTTCTTGTTGTTCAGAAAAAATTGTGTTGATTGCAAAAATAATTAAATTGGCGGGAAAGTGCTACATCTGTCACTTCAAATTGACAGTACGTCAAAACTAGAAGTAGTATTGCCAATCTGAAAAAACCATTACGTAAGTTGAACTTTAAGCGTTTCTTTTGAAAAAAAATCCGAATTTTAATATTAAAAGCAAATATTTTATATCTGGTTTTGAAAAACATACCCGTCTGTAAGGCAGGCATATGCACTAGAGGGTTAATTGCAAACGTGTTTTATTGATTACACCAAACTGCAATAATCATCATTGATATGAGTTTTGACTGCGAATTATTGTCTAATGGTGAATATAGTACCATCCATCTGATGTCAACTTCGATATTCACTCTTCTAAATTGAATGCTGAATATTCTGTAGATATCCAACATTTCTAGTCTGTGGTTCTGAAAGAAAAGCACGTATATAGTTTTTCGTTCATTTGTTGTCAGACATACAAAGCGAAGTGGGATTTTGGTATAATACTTTATCAGGAATTTCCGCAGAAATGATTTCATCAATTTGATCTGGTGTAACCACCATACACCATCCAAAGAAGTATGTATGCGTGCGGCAAACCTCTTTTTTGCCACTCAACAGAGTACATCTAGCATCTAACAGCACCACATATACGTTGCTTCAAGATAAAGTCCATCAAACATCGTAACTGTTGTTTGAAAAGTTGTGCTGTGACATCGTAACGATAGCTTGCTGGTTGACCGCGATACATAATTCCACACGTATGTCATCACATCCTGGGAGTACTTCTTGCTTTGGGCTGCCACACGTTGATGGCAAAAAGAACGCCGACCGATATTAGGGCGACCTCTACGTGACTTCGTAACAAATTTCAATCTGCCATTGATCACTTTGTATGAAACACACATAAAGTTTTCACTGATAAATTTTCAATAATTTTTCTTTTGAATAGCCGGAATGAGAAAGCTAACGACCAAAATTGAACGAATCAAATAATTTACAAATCAAAATATTGAAAAACAAAACAAAACTAAATTGAAAAAAATGTGTATGGAAAAAAGTTACTTTTTGGAATTGTCCAATTTTCCGACTTTTCCTCATGAAAAGTAAAAGGTATTTTTATTTCTAAACCTTCCCCAATTCACAATGAACAACCTCTGAAAATTTCACCAAGATTGGTGCAGCCGTTCTCTTAGCGTTACTAACAAACAAACATTCATTCGTTTGTATGGAAAAAGAAAAGGGCTAAGTTTAGGGGTTTTACGGCAACTATTCGAAATTTTCTTGCCGTAAAAACCATCCTTGAACCTCAACGAACATTTAGAAAAAGGAATTGGTCAAATTGGTCCAGGCGTTGTTGAGTTATGCGCTTAGTTTTTAGAATTCCACATTGCTTCGAATCGTATTTCTAGGTCACAATAGATATGGAACTGTCAAAACAAATTTCAATTTCAATAAACTAACAAAAGCAAATTAAATGGGTAAATTTTAGAATAGCCTCGCCATCATTTTTGAACTTTAAATGCAAATATATATGCATACTTCCTTGATCTGGAGAAGGTCCTATCCGCACATACCCATTTTAACCTCGAAATCGGGGGATGCTATTCTAAATCCCAGCCAATTAAACATCAAAATGGATCCGACCTTGTTTTTTTTTATGAGCTTTAGTAAAAGTAATGGGGATGATAAAAAATAGAGCGAAGATAGCTATTGTAGCAATCCTTTGGCACTTTCGAATACAGCATAAGGAATGGAAATGAAGTTGTGCCCATATTTCATACGGTTTACACCACAGGATTCCTTTACCTTCAATGAGTGGTTTGTAAAATATAAAATCCCTGGAGGTAAAAAAGCACTATTCAAATAGTTGTACGTATCACCTAAAACTATTCGACATAGATATAGGGTTATATATGGGCCATTCCATCAATTGGCGACATGGTTCTGTACCCGTATTCCGACCAATCAAAAAAATGATTATTTCTTTTATTTTTTAACTACCTGAAAATTGAGTGCAAAAAATTTTGATGTTATACAATTTTATGTAAATCTGAGCTTTCTGATAAAAATATTATCCAAATCCCAAAAAAAAACATTTAAAAAAAACTGTTTTTTTGTGATTTTCCTCAAACCTTTTTTTCAAAATTGACTTTTCTATTCGATTCCTCGTTCAATTTTACATAAGAATCAATGTTCAAAAATATGGGACTCTGATCCTATGAACAGTAAAAAAATGCAAAGTTATCGCTATACGGCGCAAGCTATTAACTCGTAAAGCTACTTATACTTGTCAGGCAGGAAAAAAGAATGTGTGTGTGTAACAAAAATGTTGTTATTATATTTTCAAAACTTACAGAACATTCTAGGCAATAAACAATGTTTCGGAATGGAATCACAATAGTGCTTATATCTATTTACATAACGAAAGGACCAGCAAAGTGTTGCATATTAAACATCAAACAATAACAAATCTTCAACACTTGCACAATGTACGAATAAAAGTGACAGTGGGTATATACAATACTGTTCATTTCGCTATGAACGCCATCTGCACGTATCTCATTGCACTAAACAGCTTTTAGAGTAGCGGTATAATTTAAAAGCACCGTTCATTGAAATAACAAATCGTACCAAGTACGAAGAATGAATGAAGACATAAAATGATATCAATATAAACTAACATCATATTTTTATGAATGAGAATACTGATTTCTTCATTAATTAAATTCTAAGAATACAATTTATTTGCCTCTTTCACACAACCTTCTAAGCGAACAGATTGAGTTGTGTAGCGACAACTTTGCATTTTTTTGCTATTCATGGGGTCAGAGTCCATGACAAAATGATATTGATGAGGCCGATGATCCTCAACACCCGTGCCGTTAGTTCTGCTTTCGCCAGACTGGAAAAGGAAACAAAGCAAATGGGTCTGGCAGTGAAGGAGGGCAAGACGAAATATCTCCTGTCATCAAACAAACAGTCGTCACACTAGCGACTTGATTCTCACGCCACTCTTGACAGTCATAACTTAGAAGTTGTAGATAATTTCGTCTATTTAGGAACCAGCATTAACACCACCAATAATGTCAGCCTGGAAATCCAACGCAGGATAACTCTTTCCAACAGGTGCTACTTCGGACTGAGTAGGAAATTGAGAAGTAAAGTCCTCTCTCGATGAACAAAAACGAAACTCTATAAGTCACTAATAATTCCCGTCCTGCTATATGGCGCAGAGGATTGGTCGATGACAACAACTGATGAGTCGACGATTCGAGTTTTTGAGAGAATAGTTCTGTGAAAGATTCATGGTCCTTTGCGCGTTGGCCACGGTAAATATCGCATTCGATGGAACGTTTGAGCTGAATGAGGTATACGACGATATTGACATAGTTGAGCGAGTTAAAAGACAGCGGCTACGCTGGCTAGGTCATGTTGTCCGAATGGATGAAAACACTCCAGCTCTGAAAGTATTTGACACAGTACCCGCCGGGGGAAGCAGAGGTGGAGGAAGACCTCCTCTTTGTTGGAAGGACCAGTTGGAGGAGGACCTTACTTCACTTGGAATATCCAATTGGCGCCACGTAGCGAGAAGAAGAAACGACTGACGCGCTGTTGTTAACTCGGCTATAATCGCGTAAGCAGTGTCAACGCCAGTAAAGAAGAAGAAGACAAATCTCCTAAACCACTTAAGCTACAACAACCAAATTTTCAGAGTACAAGTGTTATAAAAACTTCTACCGATAGTGTGAAAATGGAAGAAATCGGAGGATAAGCCCGCCCACTCCCCATATAACGGTACTGTTAAAAATTACTGAAAGCGATAAATCAGTAACTAAGTAAAAGGTATGAGATGGCTTTATGAGAGGTGGTGTGGAAATTGAATAGTGGGCATGCCACCACCAACTTTTGGTGAAATCCCATATCTTGGAACCCGATTGACCGATTTCGACAAAATTTAATACGTAGCATTCTTCATATATTCACACAACAATAACGCCTACTTTCCTTATAGCACAATTTTAAATTCCAATTGTTCAGTTTCCAGTACACAAATCAAGAGAAATAATATAACGGGATAAAACTTTACACTAATAATAGCCCTATAACGCAAACCATCGTAACGATGCTACGAATACGAATATCCGTTACGAATACGCATAATTAGCTATCACTGAATCCATGTGAATCCGAAACTTTTGTTACCAGACTTAATTTTGAATTTTGACATTTCGAAATCAGCTGGGTAGAAGAAAAAATTTAAATTTTGAAAAATAAAACTAAAATCGTTTATATTCAATTTGATTTGATGAACAAAATATGGATCCGCTAACGTTTTTATTTATGTTTCTTGAGGAAAAATGTGA
The DNA here is from genome assembly GCF_016617805.1 of Bactrocera tryoni. Taxonomy (NCBI): domain Eukaryota; kingdom Metazoa; phylum Arthropoda; class Insecta; order Diptera; family Tephritidae; genus Bactrocera; species Bactrocera tryoni. Next base: position 18,239,700 of record NW_024396366.1, on the reverse strand, counting down.
ATGAAGCCGGCGTGATCTAAAAATTCACCAAAAATCACTGAGGGACAAGAGCAACCCTTGCGATGTGGACGAAACAATGTTCAGTTCAAGAATCCACAAAAATTCATTGTTAAATTTTATTAAAATTATATTTCTAAAACAGGTTTATTAAAAACTATCGATTAAATAAGGCGGCATTTACGTATGTCCTCGACGTTCTAGAGAGGAATCGCCATCTTTATCTTTACTTCATCGATTATCTTCAGTTTTACGTATCCCTTTTTATCAAGGTCTTCCAATCAAGCCATACCAAATAAAAAATATGTGAAACAAGCTCTAAATTATCCAGTTACAACAATAAAAACTACAACTTTATTATATGACATTCTTCCAGCTGGAAATGCGCTTGATAGGCGGACCAACACTGTTGAGTACCTGGGCCATATTACTCCAAAAAGCTGCCGCTTCTTTTTTTATAGAATTTGGTAAAACCCCGCGTCATTTCTGGTTTTGCTGTAACAGCTCAACCATTAGCCCATATTGCTGCTTGATGTTAATTACCTTAGACCTGCGGACATCGCATTAAAGATTATTTTACTGGTAACAAATACAATAGTTTGAATTCAATAAAAACTTACACTTTCTTTTTTTTAAATTTATTTTTCCACTAGCAAAAAGTTGTCGTATAAAAATTGCGATAAAATTCAAAATTTAAAGTTCCGACTTAATTCTGTGAATGCCACTCCACGAATTTCGAACTTTTGTTCGGAATTGCTCGAATTACATGATAGCAAATTTGTATCTTTCCGAAAAAACAGTCTACGATGGATTGCGTGATAGGGCTGAATATCTTTAGTGAGCGCAACTTTATGACCAAAAATTGCTTAAATCCTATAAAAACTGTTCAAGCCCCTAGGTACTGAATATTTAGACCCTGGTACGTATAGTTGACTTTTGATCGATATAGTATAATTGAAATTATGGGATACTACGTCTCGAATAGTTGCCGTAAAACCCCTAAACTCAGCCCTTTTCTTTTTCCATACAAACGAATGAATGTTTGTTTGTTAGTAACACTAAGAGAACGGCTGCACCAATCTTGGTGAAATTTTCAGAGGTTGTTCATTGTGAATTGGGGAAGGTTTAGAAATAAAAATACCTTTTACTTTTCATGAGGAAAAGTCGGAAAATTGGACAATTCCAAAAAGTAACTTTTTTCCATACACATTTTTTTTTCAATTTAGGTTTGTTTTGTTTTTCAATATTTTGATTTGTAAATTAGTTGAATCGTTCAATTTTGGTCGCTAGCTTTTTTATTCCGGCAATTCAAAAGAAAAATTATTTAAAATTATTCAGTGAAAACTTTATGTGTGTTTCATACAAAGTGATCAATTGTAGATTGAAATTTGTTACGAAGTCACGAAGAGGTCGCCCTAATATCGGTCGGCGTTCTTTTTGCCATCAACGTATGGCAGCCCAAAGCAAGAAGTACTCCCAGGATGTGATGACATACGTGTGGAATTATGGATCGCGGTCAACCAGCAAGCTATCGTTACGATGTCACAGCACAACTTTTCAAACAACAGTTACGATGTTTGATGGACTTTATCTTGAAGCAACGTATATGTGGTGCTGTTAGATGCTAGATGTTCTCTGTTGAGTGGCAAAAAAGAGGTTTGCCGCACGCATACATTCTTCTTTGGATGGAGGATGGTGGTTACACCAGATCAAATTGATGAAATCATTTCTGCGGAAATTCCTGATAAAGTATTATACGAAGTGGTGAAAACCAATATGGTTCATGGACATTGCGGACGCCAAAATCCCACTTCGCTTTGTATGTCTGACAACAAATGCACGAAAAACTATATAAGTGCTTTTCTTTCAGAACCACAGACTAGAAATGATGGATATCTACAGAACATTCAGCATTCAATTTAGAAGAGTGAATATCGAAGTTGACATCAGATGGATGGTACTATATTCACCATTAGACAATAATTCGCAGTCAAAACTCATATCAATGATGAGTATTGCAGTTTGGTGTAATCAATAAAATACGTTTGCAATTAAGTCACCAAAGGAAGCAACATGACGGTTATTGGTCTTGAACGATATGAGATCAGGAAGTATCAAATAGGTCGTTTGTGAACTGCATTAAAGCGCTTTGTAGGATATTTACTTTTTTAATTCATTTACGTTTTCCGACTGTTGTGCGTCTCGCAATTCATTTGGAGAATGGCCAAAGTGTGTATTTCAACCCAAAGAATACAGCACAGCCAGTGAAACACCGACAGCAACGAAATTAACATTTACGAGTTTTTGCTCAACTTTCGGACATCCAGGTGTGTTCTCAACTAATGCATTAGGATGAATTTACACAATCCACCTGAAAAAACGCTTCTACCTTTGGTTGCTATTGATTATTGTACGCGGTTCAACTTCATTTGAGTCATTGCGTACTGTGAATGGTACGGTATGTGCAACTTTTTGAGAAGCATGATAGTAATTACAATTGCTGGAACATGATAATCACTGGAGTCAAACGATGGACGATGCGATAGCTACTTCAAATGCAAATGAAGTTCGCACACTTTTCGCGATATACATTTCGACATATCAGCCTTCAAATCCGCGTCTATTGTGGGATACGAACAAAAATGACATTGCCGAAGACATTTTACATCGCATTGGCTAAGAATTGGAAATGGAAAAATTTTGTTTTAGACTTCCAGTGATTTGATATCCATTCCACCTGCCGTTTGTCAATTCACTTCAACGAAAGATAAACTCATCACGAATGCTTATGCCAACATTGGCTAAATTATCGTAACTACGATTGCTTGAGATTACGCGCAATTTAGCACTTAAACTGGAAGATTCAAAGTCAAATAACGGGAAGTTTGCGCTCATACAAAATGATTGATCCTATTGACAATAAAGACGAAGCAGTGAATTATCCAGTGGAATTTCTAAAATCTTTAGAGAGGCTTGGTATACCGCCGCTTAATTTGCGTCTCAAAGTTAGATCTGTCATTTTATGTTTCGCAATCTTCTTGCGCCGAATCTGTGTAATGGAACGCGACTGATTGTAACGCAGCTATCGAATACAAGGGGGCCGAATGCTTCTACGAATTCCAACGATTTGCCATTTCAGTTCACAAGGATAGGCGCTAAAAGAGTGTGGCATAAATCTGGAAATGCCATGTTTATCACTTATACTTGGCGTGTTCACAAGTTGGAAAACTATCTTCTCCGGACATTTACCCACCGGAACTGGAAGCAAAAAATGTTGTTTATAAAGCTGCCCTACATTGAAAAAAATGTAGGAAAATCGCAAATAAATGATTTTTAATACAATATAAATTCTACTTTCTTTTCATTTCAAAACACATAATTTCATGCAGGACAACGCCTGCAGGGGTAGCTAGTACTACATATAATTGTTTTCGTTTTTCTAACAAATCTTCCGTGTCTGTCAGTATATGAGTTATAAATAAGTATGTAGTATATGTATATATAAAAATGCTTGGATTTCGATTCTCAGGTTGAGGTTTTACACCCTGGCTTTGATTCTTGTAAGTTGCAAGAGTATAAAATGTTCGGTTGCTCCCGAACTTAGCTCTACCTTACTTGTTAGTTATTGGAAAACCCCTTTGTATACGAGCATATGTATTTTAATAGAAAAGTTACCATAGCATCAACGATAATAAATATGATATCTGTTAAATTTAGTTTTGCAGATATGTGACCACACATACAAAAGTTTGGCTATCAACTGTCAATACGGTGGTGCAGTCCACGACTAATTTGTTTGGAAACACTCGGACCAAAGAAAAGTTTTTGAAGAACGATTTCACCACAATAGGAATGAAAATTCAGGGCTTTTAGGTATATTTACCTCTTTTCGCTACTTCATAGTGGTTGATTTTATTTACATTTTAGCAGGGGATTCTGGCTACCCACTGGAACCATAGAGCATAACTTCTCACAGAAACGCTTTGAATGGTGCAAGTGAAGCTTTGATCAAAGTAATTCATTCCAAGGCAATATCTATCTCTGAACTCTGGAGATTTTTAGGATACGGCAGAAGAGGAAGCTACCATCCCACGAAAGTGGCCAGATTTGTTAACATATGTGCGGCATTACATAACATTTGCATAAAATTTAAAATAAGTTATGACCCCCAAAAAAGCGATTCTGATCAAACACAAGAGCCTCACCGCAATCGGTCAAACGATAAGATCCCAAATATAGTATTCTCTATTAAATTTAATTTGAAAATATATACATATGTTCTTAACCTTGTAAATAATTTTTTTTTAATGGAAATTTAACAAGGGAAGCGAGACGCATTTGTAGACAGAAAAAGAAAGAGGTTGAAACGCGTGAGTACGAAGAGCTTGATAAGCTGGCCGACAGGGGTAATGCCCGAAAATTCTACGAAAAAATGCGGTGGCTTACAGAAGATTTCAAGACCGGAGCATACTCTTGTAGAACCCCCAAAGGTGATCTAGTGACCGATGCCTAGAGCATACTTAAATTATGGAGGGAACACTTCTCCAGCCTACTGAATGGCAGTGAACGCACAACGCCAGGAGAAGGCGAACCCGATTCCCCAATCGATGACGATGGAGCAGAAGTTCCATTGCCCGACCATGAAGAAGTTCGAATAGCAATTGCCCGCCTGAAGAACAACAAAGCGGCAGGCGCCGACGGATTGCCGGCCGAGCTTTTCAAACACGGTGGCGAAGAACTGATAAGGAGCATGCATCAGCTTCTTTGTAAAATATGACCGGACGAAAGCATGCCCAACGATTTGAATTTAAATGGGCTGTGCCCAATCCATAAAAAAGGAAACCCCACAATCTGCCCCAACTACCGTGGGATTAGCCTCCTCCACATCGCATATAAGGTTCTATCGAGCGTATTGTGTGAAAGATTAAAGCCCACCGTCAACAAACTGATTGGACCTTATCAGTATGGCTTCAGACCTGGAAAATCAACAACCGACCAGATATTCACCATGCGCCAAATCTTGGAAAAGACCCGTGAAAGGGGAATCGACACACACCACCCCTTCGTCGATTTCAAAGCTGCTTTCGACAGCATGAAAAGGAGCTGCCTTTATGCCGCGATGTCTGCATTTGGTATCCCCGCAAAACTAATACGGTTCCGTCAGGATCGGGAAGGACCTCTCCGAGCCGTTCGATACTAAACGAGGTTTCAGACAAGGCGACTCCCTATCGTGCGACTTCTTCAACCTGCTTCTGGAGAAAATAGTTCGAGCTGCAGAGTGAGAGAGTGTACAGCTGCTGGCGTATGCCGATGATATTGATATCATCGGCCTTAACACCCGCGCCGTTAGTTCTGCTTTCTCCAGGCTGGACAAGGAAGCACAGAAAATGGGTCTGGCAGTGAACGAGGGTAAAACGAAATATCTCCTGTCATCAAACAAACGAGTCGACTGCACTCGCGACTTGGCTCTACGTCACTGTTGACAGTCATAACTTTGAAGTTGTAGATAATTTCGTCTATTTAGGAACCAGCATTAACACCACCAACAATGTCAGCCTGGAAATCCAACGCAGGATTGCTCTTGCCAACAGGTGCTACTTCGGACTGAGTAGGCAATTGAAAAGTAAAGTCCTCTCTCGACGAACAAAAGCTAAACTCTATAAGTCGCTCATAATTCCCGTCCTGCTGTATGGTGCAGAGGCTTGGGCGATGACAACAACCGACGAGTCGACGTTACGAGTTTTCAACGACATTGACATAGTTTAGCGAATTAAAAGACAGCGGCTACGCTGGCTAGGTCATGTTGTCCGGATGGATGAAAACACTCCAGCTCTGAAAGTATTCGACGCAGTACCCGCCGGGGGAAGCAGAGAAAGAGGAAGACCTCCACTCCGTTGGAAGGACCAAGTGGAGAAGGACTTGGCTTCGCTTGGAATATCCAATTGGCGCCACGTAGCGAAAAGAAGAAACGACTGGCGCGCTGTTGTTAACTCGGCTATAATCGCGTAAGCGGTGTCTACGCCAATAATCACTGACATTACTGCTACTAATATTCCTAGTGCTTCCGTAGTCGGGTTACTTCCAAAAGCAGAAATATTTTTAATACCCTTTACGCAAGCTTCCAGCCCATCTGGTTTAATAAAAAGTTCTTCAGTAGCAATGATTATCTTTTCGCTCTAGACCCCCCCATCAGTCCGCTGTTTGGATGACTTGTTAAAAGAAAACTTTTCTTCTCCTGATACTTTTGCTATGCAAAAACCTAAAAAAATTCATAAAATAAAATAAAAATTATTCTTCAAAAAAATATTATATATCGTTCATTATGAATTTAAAATTTAAAAAAAAATTACTGACATTTTCATAAATCTGTCTGTAACCCATAATATATATATTATATGTCATAACCCGAAATATAAGTATTTATTTGACGAGGGATACGTTCACGTATTTAACGATTCGGCTTCTGATTTCCCTACAGATCCTCGATCGGATTCAAATCTGGACTTAAGGCAGATCATTCCTCCAACTGAATTTTCCGTTAAATAAAGCCTTTGACTTGTTAAAAGAAAACTTTTCTTCTCCTGATACTTTTGCTATGCAAAAACCTAAAAAAATTCATAAAATAAAATAAAAATTATTCTTCAAAAAAATATTATATATCGTTCATTATGAATTTAAAATTTAAAAAAAAATTACTGACATTTTCATAAATCTGTCTGTAACCCATAATATATATATTATATGTCATAACCCGAAATATAAGTATTTATTTGACGAGGGATACGTTCACGTATTTAACGATTCGGCTTCTGATTTCCCTACAGATCCTCGATCGGATTCAAATCTGGACTTAAGGCAGATCATTCCTCCAACTGAATTTTCCGTTAAATAAAGCCTTTGTCTTCTTTGCTACTTTGCAAAATGCAGTCATCACTAAAAAAATTACCGGGGATATCAATAAGTTCGCTTTACAAAAAATTACTTTAGATTTCTGCATTTATTTCGCCTGGGACAAAGCATATTTCAGGCTAGCCTTTTAATGAAAATGCTGCTGGTGGTCCACCACCATGAACGCGTTTATGGCAAGCCTCCCGTGGGCGTCTCAAATGTTTTCGTAATTTTATGAAGACCATCTGGTCGGTCCAAATTAAATTTCTTTTCATCCCAAAAATTATTTTTTCATATAACGCAATTTGCATTTCTATGTCGATGCTTCAAGCATGGCTTAGGCATCCGATTTTCATGTTTAAAGTATACATTTTTTCTTATTATTTGACGCATACGTTGTTTAGTCTCATCTAGACCAAGTTTTGCTTTTACTTGCCTACACCTCATACGACTATTAATTACTAGCTTTGGATAACTTTCTTGCCAGATTGAATCAATCCATGTTATTCATCTGATAATTCAGTTCAACGAGGCATTTTCATAGAATTTAAAAAAACTTAATTGACATTTATGTAACAGGGTGATTCATTTCGAAGTTCCGCTCTTTTGTTTTAAGAAAAAACACAGAAACTTTAAATTTAATGGGGAATGTTTATCATCATTCTTTTGCTTTTATTTTTATACTCTCGCAACAAAGTTGCTAAGGAGAGTATTATAGTTTTGTTCACATAACGGTTGTTTGTAAGTCCTAAAACTAAAAGAGTCAGGTTATATATACCAAAGTGATCAGGGTGACGAGTAGAGTTGAAATCCGGATGTCTCTCCGTCCGTCCGTCTGTCCGTCCGTCCGTCCGTGCAAGCTGTAACTTGAGTAAAAATTGAGATATCATGATGAAACTTGGTACACGTAATCTGGGCTCCATAAGAAGGTTAAGTTCGAAGATGGGCAAAATCGGCCAACTGGCACGCCCACAAAATGGCGAAAACCGAAAACCAATAAAGTGTCATAACTAAGCCATAAATAAAGATATTAAAGTGAAATTTGGCACAAAGGATCGCATTAGGGAGGGGCATATTTGGCCGTATTTTTTTGGAAAACTGGGCGTGGCCCCGCCCCCTATCAAGTTTTTTGTACATATCTCGGAAACTGCTATAGCTATGTCAACCAAACTCTATAGAGTCATTTCCTTCAGGCATTTCCATATACAGTTCAAAAATGGATAATAACCACTACAGCAACTAGCAACAATGTTGCTAACGAGAGTATTATAGTTTTGTTCACATAACGGTTGTTTGTAAGTCCTAAAACTAAAAGAGTCAGATATAGGGTTATATATACCAAAGTGATCAGGGCGACGAGTAGAGTTGAAATCCGGATGTCTGTCTGTCCGTCCGTCTGTCCGTCCGTCCGTGCAAGCTGTAACTTGAGTAAAAATTGAGATATCATGATGAAACTTGGTACACGTATTCCTTGGCTCCATAAGAAGGTTAAGTTCGAAGATGGGCAAAATCGGCCCACTGCTACGCCCACAAAATGGCGGAAACCCAAAACATATAAAGTGTCATAACTAAGCCATAAATAAAGATATTAAAGTGAAATTTGGCACAAGGGATCGCATTAGGGAGGGGCATATTTGGACGCAATTGTTTTGGAAAAGTGGGCGTGGCCCCGCCCTCTACTAAGTTTTTTGTACATATCTCGGAAACTACTATAGCTATGTCAACCAAAGTCTACAGAGTCGTTTTCTTCAGGTATTTCCATATACAGTTGAAAAATGGAAGAAATCGGATAATAACCACGCCCACCTCCCATACAAAGGTTATGTTGAAAATCACTAAAAGTGCGTTAACCGACTAATAAAAAACGTCAGAAACAGTAAATGTTACGGAAAAATGGCAGAAGGAAGCTACACCCAGGTTTTTGTTTTTAATTGAAAATGGGAGTGGCGTCGCCCACTTATGGACCAAAAACCATATCTCAGGAACTACTATACCGATTTCAATGAAATTCGGTATATAATATTTTCTTAACACCCTGATGACATGTACGAAATATGGGTGAAATCGGTTCACAACCACGCCTTCTTCCAATATAACGCTGATTTTGAATTCCATCTGATGCCTTCTGTATAATACGAGTATAAACATTAGGAACCAATGATGATAGCGGAATAAAACTTTACAAAAATACGGTATTTGAAAAATATGTAAATGACGTATTATGAAATCTCGATTATCACTTTACCATGCGAGAGTATAAAATGTTCGGTGCCACCCGAACTTAGCCCTTCCTTACTTATTTTGAAATACATAGAAGTTATTGTTTTAAGGACCACTCGCTTAAGTATCCGCACTAGCTTATGTGCGATATTACATTTTTATTTTTATCAAACCACAAAATTCTGTATCTTTGATTGTGGTAGATAACCGGGATTGACTGTATTTGTCAAAGAATGTAAAAAATATTTTGTAATTCTAAAATATTTTTACGCAGCTGCGTCGATATGTATGCAAGCTCGCACACAAACATTCATATTTACGCTGGTTTGTAGGCGAAGCTGTACAGCGGCAAGGAAAGCGGTGACAAACGGCGGCCATTCGTTTATTTTTTTCGGCACAGCTCATTGGTTGGCCGTGACAACGGAGTTTTTGTATGGAACAATGGGTGTATATATTTACACATAAAGATGTGTGTAGACAAATTTACAAACATTATGCGAATGATTCTTTCAAATTTGTTTACATGAACACAAAATTACATACATAAATATGTGAATATGTGAGCATTATGCGCATGGTTTTTTCAAATCTGTTTACATGCACACATAATTATATGCATATGACTTAAGATTTTATCAAAACCTCAAATGTCAAAAGTAAATAAATACATATGTATGTATATAAATATATAACTTAAAAAACATATATTAATTATAATTATATTAATTAAATATTTAAGTAATATTACAAATTTACTTAATTATACATTTCAACAGTTAAATCTGGAATTCATCATTAAATGGGTCAAATTGCACTTACATACATATGTATGTATGTACATACATATATACATTTGAGCTTTGTTATCAAATATATGGAGAATATCCATAAATTATATCCATAGTCGCTTGCGCATTGTAAATATGCGAATCTGTAAGCGTACCTTTCTAAACATTGAAATTGGCATTATTTTTCTCATTTAACAATGAAAATGCTCAATTCTGCTATTTTCGACCCCTTCATGTTAAATATTGGTGAAATCCGCTAATAATATTTTTGTGGTGAAATCCACTAATAGAAAACTCACCCCTCCAAAAAGAGGAACGTGATGACAATCGGCACGCCCTGAACCTTCTCTATATTATACGTTCTCGGAATATATACATTAGGAATTGTGATGATAGCGGAATAAAACTTTACACAAATACGGTATTTGAAAAATATGTAAATGACGGATAATGAAATCTCGATATCACTTTATCATGCGAGAGTATAAAATGTTCGGTGACACCCGAACTTAGCCCTTCCTTACTTGTTATAAGATTATCTCGTTCAAATGTTGGTCGCAAATACGACTCAAATGTTTCATCCGTTGAGTCCAATTTTTGAAGACTCGTTCTCCAAGGCCTGAATCGTAGCGGGATTGTACGTATAGGTTTTGGACTTTACAAATTCCCATAGAAAAAAGTCTAACGGTGTGAAATCCCACCATCTTCATTGCCAATCGAGTGGCCGAAATCATGAAATTATCTGCTTACCGAAGTGGGAAGTGGCGCTGTCTTATTGAAACGAAATATCGAAGAGATCACGAGCTTCAATTTCAATTAAATTTTTTGAGAGGTGTGGACCGATGGTTCCACCGGCCTTCAAACCACACCACCCCTTTTTTCTGGATGAATCTCTTCAGGTTGTTTTCTGTCCCGAGTGCGGCAAATTTTGCTTTTTTACATAATGCGAGCGGGGCCGAATCGACTCTCCATGGTCTTCGAGTACACTCCCTACTACGGCTGCTATATTGTCTTCACCGCGTTCTGGATGTGATCTATGCAGTCGAATATTATCCAATAATGAATGGTGTGTCTCCAGATGGGTGATGGTATTTCGAATAGTACGCTCAGTAGGCCATTTATGTGAAGCATAAGTTAAGCAAAGCGCGCGAAACACATTCTTTACAGAACGTGAATTTTCAAAATAAAGTTGAACGATTTGTAAACGTTGTTCAGATGTTTCTCCATGATGAAATACCACACTGTATTGAACAAATATAACACGACAGCTTGACACAACTCACGCGTGATCTGTCAAAAAAAGCTTCTTGGATCACCCGTTATTTATGCTGTTAGCAATTAGTAGATATCTATTCTTTTACACCATTCATTCTCTTTTTGTTTCTTTCTAATAGACATCGACCATTTTCACTATCTAACTCGCCAGTATTAATAAGAAGCTTTCGCATATTTTTAGGTTTGAAAATCCTTATTTTCAAATGAGAGGATTTTGTCAGTTTCATGCCAGGGTATCAGCCTTTATGTTAGCGCGGAACAACCCTAATTATATAAAATATATAAACTAAAAGAATGTACATTAAAATACAACTCTAAGGATTTATTAAATTTTAATTGTACATTAAAATGCAACCATGTAGATGTATGTCCCGCTATTTGTCTGTGCTAACTCACCTGTGGCTTACTCTTTTGCGTTGGCTCATTCTCTTTTGATTCGTTGGCGAAATGGTACAAAACCTATAAGGAGCACAATTATAGTAGCGAACGATCGAATTATTAAACTTTAACTTTTCACTTTTCGTATGTGTTTGCTTAATTTTTTATGTTTATAATTAATACCTTTCTATATTATTTACTTAATTATTTTTTCGTGTTTCACATGATGTTTTCTTTTAGTTAGTTTTGAATTACCGTTAATTTTCTAGAATTCAACAACAGTTTCCCTTTTGGTTTGCCTTGTTTTCGGTGCCTTTTTTTGGAATTATTGGCTGTGTTATTCCGTCATTTAACCATTGCTAAATTTTTTCTTTGACTTTTTTGGGATTGATGGAGATTGTCGTTGTTGAGATTGATCCCACAGATTTTTTTGTTGATATTTGTTTAATCTTTTTTTCATCCCTTAATTTGGTATGTGGTGATGCTGGTGTCTCCTCTTGTTGGTAATGTGGTGTTTTTGTATTATCTTTTCCAGGATTTAAAGTTTGTCCGATGTTTCAGGTTCTATTGCGATTCTTGGTGAAAGTATTATCCACTATTTCAGGATCTATACTTTTGTACCTTGTTCCACCTTTCCAGGAATTGTCGTTGTTCGCTCTTCCAAGGTATGTTGTGTATCTTGCTGAATTTGCCGCTGTCCGTTTTTTCAGGATCTGCTATTGATTCATTCTGGAAGTATTGTCCGCTGTTACAGGACTTATACTTATATCCATTGCCGTTTTTTCTGCACTTTTTTCAGGCCTTTAGTGCTGGAAGTCCTTCTTTCTGTGGAATATTTTGATCTATTCCTTTCGGAATAAAATCTGGCTTTTTGGATAGCACATTTGCTATCCCGGTTAAGCCTCCAATTAATTTTTACATTAAGTAAAAATGAGTCAAAAGAATATATTTTGAGCTGCACCGAAATGTGTATTCTTTATTTATACTCTTACTAGCGGGCCCGATGCCTGCTTCGCACGGCAAAACAATATAAGAAAAGAAACACACTTGTTTTTAATAATATTGGTTTTGTTCCCTAATATTCAACTTTTAATTCTAGTTTCTTACAATCTTAGACTATGTATCACTTTAACTATCTTAGAGCTCTTTCGTAGACAACATTTTTGGTTTTGCCATGAGTTGTTGTGTAGATAAAGAGAACTGAAGGCTTGCCAACACGTGAGCACGAAACATACAACTGGCCGTGTGAAAAGCAAGGATATTCTAAATCAATTCAACACAATTCCAACGATTGCCCTTGCGCTTTATTTATCTTAATAGCAAATGCAAGACGTATTGGAAACTGTAGTCTTTTGAATTCAAAAGGTAAATCTGATGGAATCATTGGAATTCGTGGAATCAATACATCTTCACCTTTAAACTTCCCCTTTAAAATTTAAAGCATAATAATGGGAGCACCCACTTTCAATGGTGGAAATTCGGGTAAATCCAATGAATTCAAAAATTCTGTCGGATAATTAACAACGTCGTATTGATTCGTAACCGTGTCAACTGATTGATATGTTACAAACTTCGCCAGGAACAGTGGCGTAGCTACAACTTCGGGCGCCCGGGGCCAAGGATGTTTTGCCGCCCCACTTTATCTACCTACCTACAAGTTTCATGAGGTGGTTCGAACAAAAGTGAATTTGTATCAAAACATTAAGTATATAAAATTTAGGAACTAGAAGCCACGCAAATTCTGAAGTTCCAAAATTCTCACAATACGTTTTTTGAGGAAATTGATAGTAAAGTTACAAGACATCTTATAAAAAGCCATAGAAAAAACTCATTTTCGCCCTATATCTTGCACACTTTTGATACAATTTGCAGGAATTTTTGCCCGAATTGGAGTTTTTAAATACCATTTTTGAAAATTTGGAGAAATAAAAGTATTTGTTACATTCAAAGCATAGGGTAACTGGGAAAATGACACGTCGCTAGACAAAGCTAGAAAAGTGTATCTTTATGCATTCTATCACTATTTTCAAGAAAGATATAAGCCACAAGATATAAGACGAATTCAAAGACTGAAGAGTATTCGAGTAAAAATTAATATTTTTCATTGTTATTCAGATGATTACATTGTGAGTGTACAACTCTTTATCTTTTATAATAAATTTTGTAAAAAAATTTGTTGAAGTATTTTTCTGAATATTAAAAAAACAGCGAAGATCATTGCGCCCGGGGTCGATTTGGAGCTGGCAAACCCAATTGTGTCAATGCTTTACTTGCAATTACCAAACAAATATCTTCAATGATAATCAATGCCTCATTAAACATTTCAAGTGAAATCATTAAATCGTTATTTCCTGCAATTCGTCGCATTCGATGCAAAATGTCTTCGGTCATAAAATCCGTAAATTTTTCTCATAATTGCAATAGATCAGATGGAAAACATGTTGCAATAATAATAGCAAATAATGTTCGTATTTGAGGAGGAGAACCTGTTGCTGATGCATTCCTAACTGTCGCATCCCACTGTCTATCATCTTCCAGTAAATGCAAATCCCGACATGCTTGACGAAAAGTGTGACACTGTAGGCCGTTAACTCTTTTCAAATTCAAAAAAGATGTAGGCCCACGAACATGAATCAATAATAGACGCAAATACAAACATTCAGCATGACTGTAGAGACGTCCAATGGCATCACTTTCAAAAATGCCAGCATAACCTTGAACTGGTATTCCTTGCTTACGTCTGTTCCATTTCTTTTCAGATGCATTCCAAGTGTAATATGTTGGTACTTGTGAATAAAGCAATGTTTTAGCAAATTGATCATTTTGACACAATTCGAAAAACGATAATAATGTAGTCGATGGTGGTCGCTCTGCAATTTGCTGTTCATTATCAACTGTGAAATATACACGTTGTCCATGTTCCAAATGTACTGACAAATGAATAACTGCCGGATTTCGATCATGAATTGGGAACGATAATATTCTCCAAACTGCCTCATTGCTACTGATATACCTTCCCATTTGATATTGTGTTATTTCATCAGCTTTGAATTCTTTTGATAGTATTGGCGAATAGGGGACAACCCACCTATTATCAACTGTAATATCTTGATTATTGACTCGTAGATTGATTAATTTGCCATTATCATCTGTTGAGCGTCGGCGATACAATGCGTAACCATCATTTCCATTAATTGTCTCGGATACCAAATCTCTGGGATACCGCTTCGGGCATTTCCCATCTTTCATACATGGCGAATTAATATTTAGAACACCACATGGTCCATGAATCATACTTTTTGTAACAACATCAAATAAACCTGGATCGATTTCCTGATCAGGAAATTCTGCTGAGATGATGTCATCTATTTGATCGCTTGTTATTTTGTTGACTAACCATACCAAAATATGAGCATGTGGTAATCCTCTCTGCCATTCCACCGAATACATCCAATATGGAACTTCGCCGAAAACTTGATGTTTATCAATAAACAAGTAAACAAATGGCATCTTGTGCATATTCATGCATGTGCCTTGGACTGCCTCTGTAACTTGCTGGTAAAATAACAACTTGTCCAACATTGTCAACATTTCCATTTTTTTTTTGAATCGAATAAAGTTCAGACGCTCTGTTTCTATCTTTGCATACATGTCTACGACATATTGATGAATGAGTCTCCGACATTACAAAATATGATTTTCCTGATTTTGTCGTATCATAATTCTATGTGCATAATAGTTCATAGCGCTGACAGTTTTATTGACTTCACGTTCTGAAGAGAAAAAAAAAACAAATGGAAATTTAAATCATTTCATACTAACACTCACGTGGGTTTGCGGGATCTACCATTTTTAAATTAATAGAGTATCCGTCTTCACCCCGACAAAACAAAATTTGGTACTGTAGGGCATCGTAAGAGCGATGTGTTTCACAAACACGTTGTAATTGATTATTTCTTCTACGCAATACAATGCCACATGATTGAAACTCATCGCCGACAATCACCACAGCAACTTCATTATTTCTAGGTGCATTAAATCTTCGTTCATGTTCTCCGATTGGTCTTCTATCAGCACGAATCACGATTTTATGATCATCAGACGGCATCTGATCAAGTGCTGTCCGAAAAGTATTGATCAAATCATTATGTTCATGAAACAATGCTTGCAATTCACGTATTATTATTCTTCTGGCACTTGTGAATATTGCACGTTGTATCTACTTCATTTTCATTATTGCCAAGGAAGTATATTTGCAAGAATTTCTGGTTTGCATCTGGAAATGGCAATAATCAACCAAAGCTATGATAAATTTGCCCTTGTATCTGAAATTGTGAGGCAAAATATGATTGATTAGAACTTGTGAAAAGTTCTGAAATGTCGCTGTTTGCTTCATTCGAAATTCCCAGAGCCGAAATTACCTTAAATGTCGGCATAAAATTATTTCGTATTACATTCGTCGCTCCAAAGGAAGTCATTTTAAAGCACGAATTATACATTTGGATATTATCCAAAAAATGTTTCGATTGCGGCGTTGTTCCTGAAATTAATATTGCCAACGGTTCCGGTGGGTATTGTAATTCTGGTAATCTTACTTTGCCACTGGCACAACACATTCCAGGTGTTTCATTATGAAATTTCAGTGCATTACAATGTTGGCATACTTTGTTCATTCCACCAATCACCACAAACTTATGCAAACTGTAATCAATTGCGTGATTTGTGCGGCACGCCTTTGAACATTTTGATTAATACTCGTACTTGTCGTCCTACGATCTGAACGCGATCTTGCGTGTTTCCTTGTATTTGCAATCTCTTGTTATCGCTGTTCTTGCGATTGATTTTCCCTTTCGTGGCTCTTCGTGGCATTTTTAGAAGAAACTAAACTAAAGATAATAAAGAGCTTCAGTAATAAATTGACGAAATCCAGCAAATTCTGGACTCGAAAGCACCAAAAAGTCACGAAAAGACACGAAAATTGTTAAAAATATGCTGTAAATGTATCAAAATTTAATTAAAAATTGGCCAAAAAATCGAAATAATTTTTGTCTTACCGTTCGGAAGCGAAAATGAAACGTTAGAGATCGTCTGCACTCGAAAAGCACCAAAACGTGACGAAAAGACAGGAAAATTCGCTAAATTTTTTAATTTTTTTCACAAAATATCAAATTTGAGATTATGTCACAAAATCATATGATGCACTTGTAACAATCAGAACACTTGTTTAGCAAAACAATCGATTTTTATCTCATTAATCATTGTTTTTAAGCTATTGCATAGCTTCTATCGCGGGCTTCTGAGCGCGGGGACCGAATCCAGAAATTCCGTATCGGAAATATACCTAACGCTAAAATGTCGCACACACGTGGCGCTGTGTGGCGTGAAAAACAAATTGCGGTGACGAAAAATGCTGCATACCGCAAAGGCGCTACCGTAAAGGAAGTGTGTGCATACAGGATGACTCATTAGGAAAAATTGCCATCGTCGCGGAAAGACGCTTGTAGGCAAAGGCATGCTCGGGGAATGTTACGGCGTCTGTTAAGCTATTGCGTAGTTAAGCTATTGCTTAGCTTCTATCGCGGGCCTTGAACGCGGAGACCAAATCCAGAAATTCCGTAACGAAAAAAACCTCACGTTCCACGACACATGCATATGTTTACGAAAGCAAATGCGAGCCATATACATATGTACATACATTCATAATAACAAGTGTCGCACGCTTCTTTCGCATCTCCGTTGTCACGGTCAACCAATGGCCGAAACTTGCGTTTTGTCAAAGAGTCAAGTGCTGAACACATTGAGCACGACAGACTGTAAGCGTTTTTTGTGCGGTCCAGTGTAAGAGAGAGAAATAAGAGCATAACTCTATGGCAGCAACGGTGGCAAACCTCAACTAAAGGACGGTGGACCCACAGACTCATACCTGACATCCACACGTGGATAAGTAGACAACATGGGGACCTGGATTTCCACATCACCCAAATATTAAGTGGGCATGTGACACGTGATTTTCTATTGTCCTCGGTTTCAAAAAATAAGGGAAAAGTTAGAAACAGCACTAGGTGGTAGTTTAATGGTGGAAAGTTTGACTGCACTTATGTGTCAGTCCTCTGAGAAGTGGAAAGCACAGGTACAGCGGAATAGGCGCCAGTCCGTCCGTGCTATAGAGGAGACGTAAAATGTCTTGTCACTCCCATGAAGTAATACCTTATCTGGTGGTTCCGTGGGAGAGTCTTGAGTTGGGAGTAGGTTAGGTTTAGCGGGTTAAAGTCCCGCACTTCGGCTTTCGATGCTTCCTCCTACTTAAAAAAAAAAAAGACTGCAAGCGACATCTGTCAAATATTAAAATACACACGTTCTTAGCGACACAGTTATGTAGTTGTGCAGCTGCCACAATACCTGTGTCCCTAAGAACGTGTGTATTCTAATATCTGTCGCGCTCATTGGTTCAGCACTTGTGTGATCATAGAAAATCCAAGCTGTGCCGAAAAAAATAAACGAATGACCGCCTATTGACCGCTTCCTTTGCCGCTGTAACAGCTTCGCCTACAAACTAGCGTAAATATGTATGCATATGTATGAACTTGCATACACATCGACGCAGATTTTTGCGAGACACGGAAAAATATTTTAGAATGGACAAATATTAGAAATCGACAACTCCGTTGTTGCCACTTTTCTGACTTCTTTCTGTGAAGAAGCATCAGAAAGTTGTTCAATTTATGATTCTTAGCTTTTGCCATCGTCGCGAAAAGACGTTTGTAGGCAAGGGCATGCTCGGGGAGATGTTACGGCGTCTGTTTTTATGAATGAAGTAAGGTCGCTTGTAGAATTTGGGCCTGCGTTTATGAACGAAATCGTTTTTGTTGCAAAATTTACTACATTTGGGCTTCGCCAATTCGGCTGCCAAATTGACTTTTGATGCTTCTGCTATTTGAGCAATTGTTTTTGTAGAACAATGCTTCAATTTTTTGTTGGTGACATATTCACATGTGTACGCATATGTATGTATGCATTCTTGTGCATTATTTGTTCTTAAGTGTATACAAATATATGTATGTACATATAAGTAGTATATATGAATGTATGAACAAGCATTGATTTTCTGAACGCACACTTGCGTATACATATGAGCAAATAATAAGATTAATATGATAGCCGATATATGTACATATGTATTTATTTTTGTTGTGATAAATTCAATTTCTATTACTACTATTAGTATCGTATTTTATGTAAAAATCAAATAAAATTATTAAATATTCGAGTCCAAATTGACTGTAAATAGTACTATGCATGCATTCATACAAAATTTCAAATTTTTTTTACGGGACCAGCAGGTACGGGAAAAAAATTCGTTATCAAACTGATTATGGAAATTTACAATAGGTTCACTGATAATGATGGTTACTACAATGCCTATATTACAAATGCTTCAACCGGCAAAGCTGCCGTGGCTATTGACAGTACAACTGTTCATACTGCGCTCAAAACTTCTCTTTCAACACTTTTGCCTCTGTCATCAGACACGTTGCAATTGTATAAATCTCTCTTCAGATATGTCAGAGTACTGATCATTGATGAAATTAGCATGGTTAGTGCAGAACTTTTACATAATATTGATAATCGTCTAAAACAAATAACAGGCAAAAACACAGCTTTCAGAAGTATAGATGTTATTTTGATCGGTGATTTACGGCAATTGCCACCAGTAAGATCGACACCAAATTACAAGACAATCAGAACAAGCATGATTGGACCGCATTTATGGAGAAAATTAAAATTTTATCAACTCATTACAGTAATGAGACAAACTAATGTTGCATTTTCACAAGTTTTGACAAAAATAGGTAATGGAGATGTACAAGATGAGCATGATCTCAACCTATTGAATCGAGATTTTTAAAAAAAGAGGATGTTGTTACATTATGCCCTGATGGAGCCCGTTTATTTTTTTAAAATGAAGATGTTGCCGCCTATAACAATTTGATTTTGAGCCAATGTGAAAACAAAGTTCTTTCAATGTCCGTAGACGTCATTGTTGGCGCTAAAAGTGTGGAGCAAGAAGCTAATTTTATACTTAAATTACATAACAAATCTGTTATTGAAACTAGAGGACTGCCTTATCGCATTACTTTTGTCGTTGGAAAGCACTATGTTATTACAACGAACATCGACGTTTCTGATGGTTTGTGCAATGGTGCTGTTGCGAAATTGGTACATCTAGAATTTGATGAAAGTAACATATTAATAAGAGTTTGGCTGGAATTTTGTGGTTTAGATAAAATGGGTAGGAAAAAAGGCAAAAAGCAGCCGCTCTAGCAGTGCAAAACAGAGTTGGCAATCTCGCTGTTCCCATTGAATTACGAACAGCAAATATTTCATTAACATCGGATAGAAAATGTATAGCCAAACGCAAACATTTTCCACTAACTTCAGCTCTTGCTCTAACTATACATAAGTTGTAAGGTGGAACTTTTGACGAAATAGTATATGAGTATAGTAAAGCACATTCTCAGGAACTCACCCGCTCTCTCGGGTGACTAATATTGAAAAATTGTATATCATGACAAAAAACGATAATTCTACATTCAAGTTTTATCATAATCGAAAGCAAGCTGCATCGACTGCATTTTTGTTGCAAGAATTCAAAAGACTGTCTTTAAATAGTGTTCAGACGATAGATCAAAGTGTATTAGATTTCATTAGTAATAGAAATGGCATTTCAATAATGACTTTCAACTACCAAAGTCTAAATAGTCATAAATGCGATTTACAAGATTCAGTTACGAGACAAATAAATGTGTTACTTCTTACCGAAACTTGCATGACGCATGATAATCCGATTGAAGTACCTAATTGTATTGTTCAGTTCAAACGAGATACTGTTTCAAAAGGTGGGGTAGCTATTTACCAAAATGAAAATGATATTATGTACTAATATTATGACTCCGAATATTGAAATAAATATTGCACACGTTAGCGATGTTAATGTTAGGCGCTTAGTTGTTGGAGATATTTGTGCGTGCTTATGCAATTTTAGAAATGACCTACAAATAGTTATGGTAGCAATTTATATTTCTCCGAATCCAAAATTGGACGAGGTAGAGCATTTTATTCATCGCACTTTACTGGAGTACACTGAAGAGGGGTCGAAAATACTTGGTAAAAATGGTAATAAATTTCCACTTATCTTGGCTGGCGATTTCAACATTAACTTCGCTGATAAAAAATCAGAGCGGTTGACAACTTTTCTATCAAAAACATTGAATTTGAAAATGAATAATGATCCACAAGAGTCCACAACAAAATATGGGAGACCCATTGACGCGATATTTTCTAGGTATTTAGAGGATATTAAGTCGCAAACTTATGTTTCTTATTTCAGTTATCATAAATCTATAGTTTCAATGATAAATATTCCTGAATAACCAACAGCTACCGTAACATAATAAAACCCACATGTATTGTAAAATAATAAAAATATTTTAAACAATATTTACTTTTTATTTATTTAATAATAGAAAAATTTGTTTTCTTATCGGCCACCACGCTCAAAAAGTGTAACTTCAATTAATATCAAAGAAAAGAAATACTGCAAGAATAAAATAAATAAATAATTATAATTGCATAAGTTGATATAAAATGCTATGCAATAGCTTTACCGCGGCAGTCTCCGAGTGCCACACGTCTTTTTTTTAATTCTTTTTAACCAAATATTCAAATAAAAACGATGATTAGAGCGAAAATTAATTTATTTTTATCAAAATACTCACCAAAAAATGCGAAGAAAATAATATTTAAAAAAATCGATTATGATAAAATGAATCACCAAAGACGTCCAAAGAGAAAAGAGAAATGATAACAAATTACTATTTGCATCACTCCGTGCAGTGCTCTCCAATCCAAAAAAATACTCTCCAGTACAAAAAATGCCTGCGGCAAAAACACACTCACTTCACATACGCACCGCCCATGCGTTATCGGATTTCAACCAAACTTCATATAAACCATATATGGGCCACTGCCTACGTAGTGTATAAGTTTGGTTGAAATCGCACGACGCGTTTATGATTAGTTCGGCGACGTACATATACGGACTTATTTTTATAAATGTTAACATGGCATATTGCCGAAATAATAAACTAATTCATCAGCAATACTTACTAATGCAGGTAGAGCGGATATGGAACTCAAGTTACACAATGTTTCCCACAGCACAGCCCAGACGGACTGTCAGCACACGCGCCACCTAAATTAGCGAATTCGTGGAATTTAATTATGTTTTTCCCGGTGCATTTAGTTAAGCTTTTAGATTAAGAACATTGTAAATATCACTTTTAAAAATAAAGTCATAACGAGAAGGTCGTGCTGACCAAAAACGATTTTTTTCTTTCAATCAGTAGTAAAATCGTTAAGTGGCGCCCAACGTGGGGCCTAGTTGTAGTGAATCGTGAGTGAAGTGTATGAAAAAAGGACACGGTAAAGTCCCTACCATGAACCAAGAAGGACTTAAAAATAAAAGTCTACAAGGAAACCGGCTCACCACGGACTTCAGGTCCATAACGTCGCAACAAACGCCAGGACGAAGGAACATCAGCACTAGGCCCCAGAACCCGGTGACCAAAGTCACCATCCCAGGACAAAAAGTGTGCAGGAAAGGGCCGGTCAGTATACAAACAGGAGATGCTAGTCGTCAGCCGCCGCACCATTATTTTAAGAATTCTAATGTAAGTCATCTATTATAATTAAGATAAGTGAATTTAAAAAAAAAACAAAAATAGTGAATATTGAAAATGAAATTTGTTGAAAGTGTTATTTGAATTGGAATTGTAAAACGAAAGTAACAAGTGAAATTTAAAGGAAGAAAATTAATTAAAAAAAAAAATTAAAAATTGGAAAAGAACGTTTAATTGCGTATAAAAAATTCCAGGGTCAGTTTAAAAAAAAAGAGAACTTAAACTTAAATATATACAACTAATTAGTTTTAGACATCCTAGTTTTAATATACATAAATACGTATATATCTAAACAAAGGCTTGTACAGCCAATAACTTACTAAAACCAAATCATATAACATAGCTTAATTCTGCGATTCCCAACACCAGGGACCCTCCAGAAAAGAAAAGTCTTCCTTCCCAGAAGGAGTAATAAAAGCAATAATAATCCTATTCATAAATAAGGGCTCGTGCAGCCGATAACTTAATACACATCAAATATAATATTTGCTTAATCCTGCGAATCCTACGGGACTCTCCAGGGTAGAAAGCCCTCCTTCCTATAAGGAGTAACTAAAATAAATAAAAATAAAACAAATTAGATTCGTAAGATCAGTCAAAATTCAAGTCAAACTTTTAAACATATTTAAGGAATATGGCTAATCCTTCAAACCTCGTCCGACCACCTGAGCACGGAGCACACTCCCTCCTCAACTAGCTCCTACCACCTCGAACACATTTAACATGGACCAACTGACGAATAAAATAACAGGGGTTGTAAATAACATTTTTAAACAAGAAGGGCGAAACTTCAAGCCGCCCTCAATCCAAATGCGAATTTCTCAGATTTTTCCAATATTTCAATTGACTCTAACTTCGCAAATAACGTTAGCGAATTAGACAAGATACCGGACGTAGTGAGATGTCTCCGGGAATTCTCGGGAAACCCAGGGGAGTTCAACTCCTGGAAGAAGAGCGTAGATCGGATCCTCCAGATCTACGAACCACAAAGAGGAACCCCCAAATATTATGGGATCCTCAATGTCATTCGCAATAAGGTTGTAGGCAATGCCGACATTGCTTTGGAATCGTACAATACTCCGCTCGACTAGAATGCCATCACCAGATGTCTGACGCTTCACTACGCAGATAAGCGCGATTTGGGTACACTGGAGTACCAAATGACTTCACTTGTACAGGGTAACCTCACAATCCAGGAATTCTACCAGCGAGTGTACTCTAACCTTTCTCTGATCCTTAACAAATTAGGATGCATGGAAGCCGGCGCCGAAGCCGTACATTTGTTAACGCGCACATATAGGGATAAAGCTCTTGATACCTTCATTCGTGGGTTAAGAGGAGACTTACCCAGACTACTTGGCATGAAGGAGCCAGCGGATTTCCCCCAGGCTCTCCATTTATGTTTAAAACTAGAGAATCAGAACTACCGTTCATTCTACGCCTTAAACAGCAATACCCAAGCTAGAAAAGGCCAGGACATTCGTCCACCCCTTCCCCCCAGAAGGGTTAACAGTGAATTCTACCCAGATTTGCCATACATTCCCCAGCAAAGGTTGAATCCAACCATGCCCCATAGAACGCCACAACCGAAGTATAAATACCAGCAACAGCTAACCCCATATACGCAACAACCGAATAATCCACCACCGCGACCTTTACAAAAACCCTTACCGCGACCAGAACCGATGGATGTCGATCCATCGCAGCGTACCAGAAATATCAATTACATGAATAGACCACGTCTCGTTGACCCGACCAACAAAAGACCTCCGACTGGTAACCCGCCAGTACCAAACAAAATACAGCGGAATTACCACATAAATTCAGACCCCGTGCAAAGCCCAAATCAAGAGGAATATCCTCAGACGCCAACTGACCAACACACAGATAATGACGTTGACTATTATGATGAGGAAAGACAGGACGACAACTATATTGACACTACAGATTTACATTTTTCAGAATGAATCACTCTTCGCTGCCTTACTTCCAATGCAGGTTGAAGAGTGGAAATAGTGAAATTTCCAATAGATACTGTATCAACGAAAAATTACATACAACCTTCTATCGTGCCCAATCCTATTAAAAATGAAACAAATTTCTTCGCCAAATCAATAGCAGGAGACATTGAAATAAAGGAACACACTTTTATAAATCTTTTTAACGCAGACACCAAATTGAAATTTTACCTTCTTCCATTATTGCGCTCGTTTCATGGTATCCTTGGAAATGACAGTCTTAAAGATCTCGAAGCTGTTATTCATGTCAAAGGAAATTTCATGGTAATAAAAGGTAATACTACAGTAAAGATCAATCAGCTTGTATCAAAGTCAGTAAACGCAATTAATATCGAAAAGGATCACATGACACCAGATCAACAGACCAAAATCAATAACTTAGTGGAAAAATTTTCACAACTCTTTGCAGAGCCTAACGATAGACTCACTTATACTACAAAAGTCATAGGCGGAATTAGAACAACTAAGGACACCTCATTATATACAAGATATTATCCCTATCCAATGGCATTAAAAAGCGAAGTAGAATCTCAAATTAAGAAAATGTTAGATGATGGTATTATTCGGCCATCAAGGTCACCGTATAACTCACCCGTTTGGGTTGTAGCAAAAAAACCCGATTCCCAAGGCAATAAACAGTATAGAATCGTAATCGATTACCGCAAGCATAACGCCATTTCTGTAGCAGATCGCTACCCAATACCCCAAATTAACGAAGTACTGTCTCAACTTGGACACAATAAATACTTTTCCGTGTTAGATTTAAAAAGCGGATTTCACCAAATCCCATTCAAGGAATCCGATACTGAGAAGACCGCCCTCTCAATAAATAATGGTAAATACGAATTCACGAGATTACCATTCGGACTCAAAAATGCCCCTTCAATATTCCAACGCGCTCTAGATGACATCCTTCGTCATCATATTGGCAAGATATGCTACGTGTATATTGACGACATAGTCGTATTCAGCAACTCCGAACAGGAGCACGCCCTCCATCTGCAACAAATCTTTAAAACGCTTGAAGAAGCCAACATGAAGATACAGTTGGACAAATGCCATTTTTTTAAAGACTCAGTCGAATTCTTAGGTTTTATTATCTCATCAAAGGGAATAACAAAAAACCCTGCAAAGGTGGAAGCGATAGCTAAGATACCTTACCCCGAAACCATCAAGCAACTCCGCTCATTTTTAGGTCTTTCCGGTTATTACCGCCGCTTTATAAAGGATTACGCCAAGTTGGCCAAACCTTTAACGTTACTCTTAAGAGGGGAAGAGGGACGTATATCCAAAAACAAATCCGCTAAAATAAATATTGAATTGGATGATGAAGCAAAAGATGCCTTCAACAAAATTACAAAATTCCTTATGTCCGATGATGTTGTACTCTCATACCCTGAGTTCAGTAAGTTATTCCATCGGTGCAGTCCTTTCACAGGATAAAAAACCTGTTGCCTTCATTTCCAGAACTATCAATAAAACAGAAGAATCATACGCTACAAATTAAAAGAAATTTCTGGCCATAATATGGGCCTTAAACAATTTTAGAAACTACCTTTATGGCTCAGCCAAAGTGAAGATATTTACAGATCATCAGCCTTTAACGCAGGCACTTAGTAACAAAAACAATAATGCGAAGTTGAAACGCTGGAAATCCATTCTAGAGGAATATAATCATGAACTCCACTACAAAGCAGGTACAACTAATGTTGTCGCCGTCGCTCTATCAAGAATGCCACCACCCGAACCAATAAACTCCTTATCCATAACCCAACACAGCGACGAGAGTTCTTCTGACAATTTAATTTCTCATGTAGAAACTCCTATAAACGTTTTTAAAAACCAACTATTTTTAAACATAAGTACGACTTCAACCTACCAGTTTAAAATAGTATTCCCTACGTACCACAGACACATTTTAGAAGAACCAGGATACGATTCAGAAATACTAATAAACCGCCTCAAAAGATACCTTAATCCCTCTGTAGTTAACTGTATAAAAACAGATGAACGCATCATGGGGAAAATTCAAGAAATATACCCAATACACTTTAGCAATTACAAAATCCGATTCACACAGCTCCAAGTTCAGGACGTGAAAAGCGAACAAGAACAGGAAGAAATCATAATCAAAACCCATAAAAGAGCACATAGAAACGGTCGAATTCAAATTCTCGAAAATTTCTATTTCCCATCAATGACGAAAAAATAAATAGCATAATTCAACAGTGTTCAGTATGTAAAGAAAATAAGTATGATCGTCATCCTAGCAAACCAGAATTAGGCGAAACGCCTATACCCCAGTATCCAGGACAAATTTTACATATCGATATCTACATAACAAGCAAAAATATAGTCCTAACAGCGATAGACAAATTTTCGAAATATGCGCAAACCAAAATACTGAAATCGAGAGCAATAGAGCATGTTAAAGAACCTCTTCGCAAACTACTCTTTCAATTTGGCGCACCCGAATCGGTCGTATTTGACAATTAAACATCCCTCAACTCAGCAACTATAAAATTTTTATTGGAAGACACACTTAACATACAAATTTTTAAAACACCGCCTTATGCAAGTTCCGTTAATGGTCAAGTAGAGCGTTTTCACTCGACACTCACGGAAATAATGCGTTGTTTAAAAGCAGAACGAAATTTCAATTCATTCGTCGAACTCCTTGACAATTCCGTATACAAATACAATTATACAGTTCACTCAACCACGAAAAAGAAACCAATAGAAGTATTTTTCGGTAAAAGAGTCTCCACGGATCCAAATCAATTCGAAAAAGCAAGGGAAGAAAATATCTCGGAATTACCCTTCTCGTGCTCATCTGTGAATTTGGTGCTCTGGCGAATTTATTTAATTTAGATTTATTTAATTTATATTTAAAACTTTATTGTGAAAATTTCTGGATTAAGTGATCTTTTAAGATAAGTATCAGTGTTATATTGTGCTGGTGAAGCAATTGATTTTACTTTAATTCTGTTCTGGCTAATTTTAATTTATTGGGCCGAGTCATTTTCAATTTGTTTTTGTTGCTACATTTTAAATTGTGCAATTGTTAGTGTTAATTTAAATTGCTTACTTAAATTTCTTTCTTGTTTTTTATTCATTTCCATCTTTGTCCACAGCTGTTCGCGAGCTTCTTACTTTTCGTGTGTTACAGTGCATCTCAAACTGCTCGCTACATTGGTTGTTATCTTTGATAACAAATTATTTTATTGCATTCATTTGTTATAATTATTTTTGTCATCGCGCTTTTTACTTTTATTATTTAACAAATTTTTTATATTTTTGTTTAATACTGTTTTTGTTCATTATGACTTGTAACTTTCCGAACTGCTCTGTGAAAGGCGAGTCGGAACGCTTTGTTTCTTGTTGGCTTTGTTATGGGCTTGCCCATCTTAAATGTACTGGACTGACAGGTAGGATTTTGGATTCCATTCTTGACAGTAAGGGCTTGCACTCTCTTGCTTGAAATGCAGACCTACTGAAATTGAATTGCTTAAAGTTTTTAAGCAGGCGCGCAATGGTTTCAAGGAGATTGGTCGAGAGCTTGAAAACCTTACTGAAAAATTTAGGCGTTATGAAACGCTATTTCAATCATTTCAATGACTAAATATTCAGGATGAGAATCCAAAACCTAAACGAAAACGTCCGTCTGATGAAGATACCACTGTATCTTCCTTAAAAAGAATGCCCCCACCCACTATGACCTCATAAATCTTGCATCCCCTTGTCCTCAAGGAGAGAAGGTTCTGTCTGCTCAGGACACAGAGAAAACTGTTACTGAACACGGTAAGCGGAAAACTTCTCAAGATCCGCCTCCAAATACCTCCAAGTCAGCTAATAAAAACTTAGTGGTAATACCGCGGAAAAAAGCAATTTTTATCTCGAGACTTGCTGCGGATACCACAGTCGAGGATATAAAAAGTTACATCTCGTCGAAATTAAAAAGGAAGATACAGACATCCGTAAATTTAATTTCAAATACAACAGGGATATTTCCTCGTTTAAGATCGACGTATCCGCTGACAATTTTCCATTGATACTTGACAACTCATTCTGGCCATCTGGGGTCTTTGTGCGCGAATTCGAGCACAAACGTGATAAGCCCCCTGTAGTTATCACTAAAAAAATAATTCGCTGATTATTTATTATCAAAATGTTAGAGGGCTTAATACAAAACTTACTGATTTGTATCTAAGTAGCATTCGTTGTAACTATAAAATCATTGCTTTCACAGAAACTTGGCTAAAGCCCCACATTTTTTATAACGAAATACTCAACAGCGAATTCGAAATCTTTAGATATGACCGGCTGAACAGAAAAGGAGGTGGTGTCTTGTTTGCTGTTCATTCTTCAGTTCCATCTGAAGAAGTCGATGTTCCGCATGCAGACTTCATAGAATTTAAATGCATTCGTATTTGCGCTAATAGTGGCCATATCTACTTAACATTGTCTTAAATATATACCGCCACACTCGGACATATCTGTATATATGCAGCATGCTTCATTAATAAGTAATGTTTTCTCAATGGTTAATGATACTGATTCCATGATTGTTTTGGGAGATTTCAACTTACCGTGCGTATCATGGAAATCTAGTGATGATCACACCATCCCTATTAGTACTCGTTCATGTTTTAACGAGTTCTTAGATGAAATGTCGGAGTTGGGTCTTAACCAAATTAATTTAATTTCATAAGAGTTTGGTAAGCTCTTAGATCCAGTTTACGTCGATAACGCTTCAATGTTCTCTGTTGTCCGATGTGATCCTTTGGTTCGGCCAGAGGACACGTATCATCCTGCTTTGGAAATTAACATCGAAATCATAGCCAACTTTGCTCATAATAATACACAAGACCTTTGTTTTCGGTTCAACTTTGCGAAAGCTAATTTTAAAAAGATTAATTACCAACTTTCTAAAATAACTTGGCCAGATTACAGTGGCAATATTGAATTTAGTGCTTCCCATTTTAATGAAACTATTGTAAACTTATTTGAAAAATATGTTCCGAAGTGTGTTGTTACTCAAAAAATTAGTTCTAATTTATGGTTTTCGAAAGAATTATTTAAATTAAAAAATAGAAAATCTCGTGCTTTTAAACTTTTTAAAAAAACTGGTTTAGTTGCTAACTATTCAAAATATTCTAAACTGCGTCGACAATTTACTGAACTTAACAAAATATGTTATCATAATTATATAAATAAAGTAAAAAATAATATTATACGTAATTTTCCGTCCGCTATGAAATATAAGTCTAGTATGTCTAGTGACAATCACACCATTTCTAATATGTTCGCTGAATTCTTTAGGTCCAATTACTCTCCAAAATCTCCACAAAATGTCCCACATCAGCACAAGTTTTGTCCGATTTCTGTCATTAATGCACCTAAAGTTTCAGAAGCAAACGTCTTAAATCAGTTAAATATGTTAGAACAATCATACAATTTTGGCCCAGATATGATTCCCTCATACTTTCTTAAGAAATGTGCCAAATATATATACCAACCCCTAACAAAACTATTTAATTCATCTCTTATGCAAGGCTTATTTCCGTCCATATGGAAAAAGTCATTTATAATTCCTTTGCATAAGAGTGGTTTTAGGTCATCTATTGAAAACTATAGGGGAATAGCAAAGTTGTCTGCAATACCTCAACTTATTGAAGCAATTATAACAGACGACATAACCTTCCGGATCTCTCCACTAATTTCTTGTTCTCAGCACGGTTTTCGTAATGGGAAATCTACAATAACTAATTTGCTTGAATTTGTATCACATGTATCAACGGGCTTTAGGGAGAATAAGAACACTGATGTTATATACACAGATTTTAGTGAAGCTTTTGATAAAGTAAACCATTCAATTCTTTTGAATAAACTTGATCTTCTTGGTTTTCAACCAATATTTCTAAAATGGGTTGCTTCTTATCTTAGTAATAGAATTCAACAAGTCATATTTAAAGATACTTTTTCTGACTTAATCAATGTTCCTTCAGGCGTTCCTCAAGGTAGCCATCTTGGTCCAATTCTGTTCTTGTTATTTATTAACGACATATCATCTGTTGTTAAGTTTTAAAAAGTTTTATTATATGCTGACGATGTTAAACTTTTTAAAACGTATACTTCAAACAGCGAAAGATGTCAGTTGCAAACAGACTTAAATAACCTAGTTTCTTGGTGTGATAGAAATGACATGCCATTTAACCTTAAAAAATGTAAAACGATGTGCTTTTCACGTAGAGCTGTAGACCCTACCTCATATGCAATACAAAACTTTAAGTTGGAGCAAGTATGCAGTTTTGTTGATCTGGGAGTAACTATGGACCCCAAACTCAATTTTAATCTTCATCTTCCACGGTTTTTAAAGCTAAAGGCGCTCTTAGTTTTGTTAAACATTGGTCTAAAGAATTTAGAGATCCGCTTACGACAAAAAATTCTTTTTACATCTCTGGTGAGGCCTATATTGGAGTATGCTTCTGTGGTTTGGAACCCTAGTTACCAAGTCCATTCGGATAAGTTAGAGTCCGTTCAAAAATAATTTTTACTTTTTGCCTTAAATCATTTGCATTGGGATTCCAGGTTAAATCTTCCCCCTTACATTAACCGTTTAAAACTTATAAATCTCCCGACACTCGCTAGTCTTAGGGAGATGCTGGGTGTAATATTTCTTGTAAAACTCATGAATGGGTCAGTCTGTAGCCCATCTCTTTTATCTGATATTAATTTTAACGTTCCCGCTCGCCCTACCAGGCAGTTTAGACCCTTACTTTTAAAATTTTCTAGAACAAATTTTGAGTTAAACGAACCATTCCGCCGTATATGTCATGATTTCAATTTTCATTCCAGCACATTTGATCTAACAGACTCACTCTTTACCATTAAAAAAATTATTTTATCTACTCTTAACAAGTAACATTTAAAAATTATGAACTTTAATCTAATTCTTAATTTCGGCTGTTGAAATTTTTGTTTCTGTAGCTGAGCAGCTTAAGATCGCAACGCTTAAAACTCTCTTGCCTTTTATGACTCGGCTAATTCCTCTCGTTCGCGGATTGCGCCCCTCGCGTCGGTTGGGCGGGAGGAAGGTAATCGTTCGGTATTATTAATCAAAAAACAAGCAAGTAAAAGACCTTTCTTATCATAACAAAAAACGACATCCCATAAAAATTTACCACCCAGGAGAAATTATTTATGTGAAAATAAACAAAAGATTAGTTACGAAAATCTCTCCAAAATTTAGAAAAGAAATAGTAAAGGAAGACAGAAATTCAACAAGTTTAACGGAATCAGGAAAAATAGTCCATAAAGGTAATATTAAAAATCAAAATTAACCTCTCTCTTTCAGATGTCTTTTAATTTACGATGCCACTGCGACAACGGACATCTACGACTACTCGAACGCACAATTAGTTACAATAAATGGCGGACTAGCAAAAATTCAGAACGGAGCCTTTAGACTAATACACGTAATAGACCTTAACAAATACGAACAATTTATGACGGACATTGGTAAATTCGTTTACTCGGACATACCTAAGGACACTATCCTATATCCTATCCTAAAGCATGAACTAACCCAACCCCTCCAAATTTTAGAAACCATTAAACCGATTGAAAAAAGGTCAAGAAGATCAATAAATATTTTGGGAACGGCTTGGAAATTAATCGCCGGATCCCCCGATCATGAAGATCTGGAAATAATATCCAGTAACCTAAATGAAATTGTTGAAATGCAACCCTTTAGCAACTTACATTTTTGAGTAACCCTGATTTTTAGTTTTGTAAGAAACCCAAAAACCAGAACATTCTTTCACTTGCATTTTAACTTTTGAATAAACTACATCTTTTTGTCTTTTTGAGTTGAACATTCCAAAGCGTTTTTCTTGGATTCGTGCAGTGCAAAAGTAAGATATCCAACAGGTTATGGGCCCAGGTGCAAATTCCTGGGAACCTAGTAAATCGCGTTAAGTAATTAATAAAAAATATGAGTTCGTCGCTTTTTAACATAGAAAAATTGGATGAGTCCAATTATGACTCATGGAACTTGCAGCTACAAAGTGTGCTTGTCCATCAAGAGTTGTGGCCTGTTACGGGCGGAGAATTGCCCGCTCCAAAAGAAGGTGCCGATGAAAAAGTTGTGTTGCTGTGGAAGGCAAAAGATGATAAGGCAGAAGCAACAATAATCCTCAGCATTACGCCTATGCAGATAAGCCACATTAAAAACTGCAAATCGGCGAATGAGGCGTGGAAATGTCTACAAGAAGTGCATAGACCAAAAGGGCCTGTGAGAAAGGTAACTTTGTTCAAGCAGTTACTTGGAATTCGAATGAATGACGGTGAGTGTGTCCAGCAATACGTTTGCAAGTTCACGGCAGTCGCAGAGAAGCTTGCTGAAATTGGAGTGTGGCTCCAGGATGATTTATTCGTTATTATGCTTCTTGCAAGTCTGCTGAAATCATTTGAGAGTTTGGTGGTTGCTTTGGAGTATCGCGATGAACTACCAAATCTCACAGCTGTTAAAATTAAGTTAATAGAAGAAGGCGAGCGACGTAAAACATGCCAGTCTGAGCATACCGAGGGTAGCGTGCAAGCTTTCGTAGCACACGCAAACACAAACGCAAGAAAAAATATTTTTTAACATGCAAAATCGAACGACAGCGCAGATACCGCAAGCAAACGCAATGACAATAGCAAAAGATCAAATTTAAAATGTTATAGTTGTGGCAAAAAAGGTCATTTCGCCGCATAATGTAAAGGGAAAGATAGAAAAAATCTTCGCATCAAAATGTAACAAGAAACGGACTGTTTGCTGCTGTTAGTAGCAGAATTTTACACAACGATGTTTGGTGCGTTGACAGCGGCACTTCTTCACACTTATGTTGCAACCGCAACATGTTTGATGAGTTCGAGCCGTGTGAAGAATCAATTATGTTAGCGGCGGAACACAAAATATTAGCAAAAGGCAAATGTGTTGTTCGATTGAGAACAAACGAGTTTGATGTGACTCTCGTAGATGTTTTGTTCGTGCCGGGTTTACAGTGCAACTTTGTGTCAGTTGCCAGAGCAGTTAACAGTGGCTACACTGTCGAATTCAAGGGAAACACGGCGAAGTTCTTTGACAAGCACGGAGGAATAATATTATGTGCACAAAAGGTCAGAGATTTATATTTACTTGTAATAAATAAAAATAAATTGTTCTTTGCGAAGAAAATTGCTGACGACGTGATGAAGTGGCATAATAGATTTGGCCATCTGAATTTCGCAAGTTTACGGCAGTTTAGTAATAAGCAGATGGTGTTTGGACTTCCGATTAATATACCGACTGATGTCAACTGCGCTTTGTGCATGTCGAGTAAA
Organism: Bactrocera tryoni; assembly: GCF_016617805.1. NCBI lineage: Eukaryota > Metazoa > Arthropoda > Insecta > Diptera > Tephritidae > Bactrocera > Bactrocera tryoni. The sequence continues at coordinate 18,206,028 of NW_024396366.1, read as the reverse complement.
TGCACTCAGCGGCCATATAGTAGCTCACAAAATTATGCAGCCGATGTATTGGGGGTGGTGCATACTGATGTTTGCGGTCCGGTAAATGTTGCATCGATCGGTGGAGCCCGATACTTCTTAACCTTCATGGATGATAAAACGCGCTATATATTCGTGTATTTTTTACGGCACAAAAGCGAGGTGTTCGAAAAATTCAAGGAATTTAAAGCAATGGAAGAGCGTCAAACTGGGGAGAAATTAAAGATATTAAGAAGCGATAATGGGACAGAGTTTGTCAACAATATTTTTGACGAATATTTAAAAGCGAATGGCATTTTACGGCAATTTACGGTCCCGTATACGTCACAGCAAAATGGTGCTGCTGAGAGGTTAAATCGCACTCTACTTGAAATGGCAAGGTGTATGTTGCTGGGTGCAGGTCTCGAACAGTCGTTATGGGGTGAAGCGGTATCTACGTCAGCGTATTTGCGGAATCGTTCTCCAACCAAAGCGTTAGATAGTGTAACGCCTTATGAAGCATGGCATGGGCATAAGCCAACGGTGGTGCATTTAAGAGCGTTTGGATCATTTGCAGTGGCACTTGATAAACGGCAGCGAGACAAATTCAAGCCAAAGGGTAAAGAATATGTTATGGTAGGATATTCTGACACTTCAAAGGCGTATAGATTGTACGATAAAGAAGCAAAGCGTTTGATTGTTAGTAGGGATGTATACTTCATCGAGCAAACGCAACACAAGCAACAGCATGAGGCAATTTTAGACGTATTGAATCCGATACACGTCTCCGATGATGAGCAGATGGCTCAGGTACCTGTCATTCAAGTTGATGAGGCAAACGATAACGCGAACGAAGATGAAGTTGTCGATGATGGTGGCATGCAGCCAGAGAAAAGTGATGACGATTTCGAGTCTGCTGAAGATGAACCAACTCCGCTTAAACGTGGGCCAGGTAGACCTAAATTAATTCGTACTGGTGAATGCGGTAGACCGAAAAAACAGTATAATTACTTAAGCTTGTTGACGTATGACGATATCAAAGTACCTGATACAGTAGGTGAGACGTTATCAAGTGAACTTTCTGGCGATTGGTACAATGCAATGAAAGTTGAATACGAATCGTTGTTGAAGAACAAGACTTGGAAACTTGTGAAGCTACCAAGAGAGCAAAAACCAGTGCGTAATAAATGGGTGTTCGCGGTCAAAAGAAATAAGGATGGAAATGTAGAACGGTTTAAAGCGAGGTTGGTTGCGAAAGGGTGTTCGCAAATTTACGGTGTAAACTATACCGAGACTTTTTCACCCGTCGTACGTTACAATACCATCCGAATGATTTTTGCGATAGCAGCGGAATACCGTTTGCACTTACATCAAATGGATGTATCCACCGCTTATTTGAATAGCGATTTTTCTGAAGATATTTATATGAATCAACCCGAAATGTTTGTGGATAAGCGTTATCCTGATCATTGCTTAAAGTTAAAGAAAGCTTTATATGGCCTTAAGCAATCCGGTCGCCAATGGAATATGAAATTAGATTCCATATTGAAGCAGATAGGATTCAAACAGTGTGAGTGTGAACCGTGCGTATATGTTATGCACAGGGGCAAGCAGTTGAATATTATAGCCGTTTATGTTGATGACTTACTGATTGCCAGCTCGGATTACAGTCACTTAAAACTTATAAAGAATATGATATCAAATAAAGTTGAAGTTGTGGACAAGGGTCAAGTGCAGCACTTTTTAAGCATGGAGGTTGAGAGAGATGGTGAAACTGGAGCTATTGCTATTAGTCGGAAGGGACATATTAAAAGGTTATTGCGCGAGTACCAAATGGAAAATTGTCGACCGATCGCTATCCATTTAGATCCAGGACACCAAGTTGTGTGTAATGACCAGAATTGTAAAAAAGCAGATCAGGTGCAGTATCAATCACTCATTGGGTCACTTATGTATCTAGCTGTGTACACGCAACCTGATATCTTGCACTCGGTTTGTAAGCTAGCACAGTGTAACAATGATCCACTTGTAGAACACTTATCAGCAGCAAAGCGCATATTAAGGTTTTTATGCACCACACAAGATATGCAACTGAGGTATAACAAAACCGGTAAACCAATTGAGTGTTTTGTGGATTCCGACTGGGGTGGCGACACAGGTGATCGGAAATCGTATACTGGGTATGCAGTTATGTTAGCCGGAGGAGTGTTTTCATACGAATGTAAAAAGCAGACGACGGTAGCACTTAGCAGCACAGAAGCCGAATACATGGCGCTAGCATGCGTTGTTAAAGAAGCTGTTTACTTGAAGCAGCTATCAACTGAAATGGAACTCGAATGCCCGGATGCGATGATAGTGAACGGAGATAATTTAAGCGCGATGAGTTTAGTCAAGAACCCCGTATACCACGCTCGAAGTAAACACATTGATATTAAATATCATTTTATAAGAAATATCTATCGTGGTGGCGAAATCGAACTTAATTACTGCAGCACTAGTAATATGATTGCAGACATATTTACTAAGAACCTAGCCAGACCTAATCATGAAAAATTTACTAAAATGTTGAACTTGAGTTAAATATATTTACTTGTAACGCTCAAATATGTTCGTTGAGGTGGCGTGTTGAAATGCAACCCTTTAGCAACTTACATTTTTGAGTAACCCTGATCTTTAGTTTTGTAAGAAAAACAAAAACCAGAACATTCTTTCACTTGCATTTTAACTTTTGAATAAACTACATCTTTTTGTCTTTTTGAGTTGAACATTCCAAAGCGTTTTTCTTGGATTCGTGCAGTGCAAAAGTAAGATATCAAACAGAAATTAATAATAATAATAATAAACAAGTAATTATAAATGACATCTTTAACGAACTTAAATAACGTAACTAAAATAGTAAATAAACTTTTTAATAATATAAGAAGAGATTCGGATGTAGAAAATGAAACAATTATTAATTTGCAAAACAGAATAAGATTAATAAAAGAAGAATTGATTAAAGTAAAATACGCCATACAATGGGCGAAAAAAGATTTTTTGAATACATGATTGTTAAATAAAAAAGAAATTGAAATTGCTTTAGAAAAAGTAGAGAATGATGAAATTCCATTTAAAAATGCGGAAGAGGCATTAGAATTATCGAATACTAATATTGTTAGCAAAAATTTGAAAATTTTTTACTTGGTAAAAATACCATTAACTCTTAAGGAAAATTTCCAAAAAATTATATTAAGACCTGTTTTTAAATCTGATAAATCTATTATTAATATTGAATATAATAAAATTTAAAAAGGAAAAAAAAGAAATATATGGAATAAAAGAAAATTACGATAGCTTTAAGAAAATTGAAATTTGTAAACAAAATCAAGTAATTAACATAAGTAATAACACCTGTATACCTAGAATAATCAATAGTTATTATTTAACTTGCACCAAAAGTAACGGGCACCACATTCCACAAATTGAAGAAATAAAAACCGGAATTTTACTACTTAATGGCTTTCAAGGACACATAGATGCTGACGGAATGATCAAAAACTTGTCAGGAACGCAGCTCATCAATTTCCATAATTCAACGCTGAAAATCAATGGTCAAACTTATATTAACCTCGATTTAATTCCACTTCCCGCTATCCCAGCAGTCCTGCCACTCGCACCAATTGAGAAAAATAGAATTGAATTACTTTCACTAGAAGCTTTGAAAGAACTCCACATATGTAAGTAACATTCGAAGAATAAATCTCCTGAAGGCAGCAACTATATCCAACGGCTCACTTTCGCTTGGAGCAGTTGCAGCTACCTCCATCGTCACAATAATTTTTTGCAAATTTTGGAAGAAATCTCAAAATAAAATAAGCATCTCATCCAATAGCGATGCTAACCAGATCGCGGCAACAAACCTCAGGATGAATCAAATCAAAGATTCCCCAAATGATCAGCCAACATACATAAATTTCAACAACTTACCTTATTTTTGACAACGCTCGAGGACGAACGCTTTTAAGAGGGGAAGTGTTAACATGACATATGTTAACATTGCCGAAATAATAAACTAATTCATCAGCAATACTTACAAATGCAGTTAGAGCGGACATGGAACTCAAATTACACAATGTTTCCCACAGCACAGCCCAGACGCACTGTCAGCACACGCGCCACCTAAATTAGCGAATTCGTGGAATTTAAGCTTTTAGATTAAGAACATTGTAAAAATCACTTTTAAAAATAAAGTCATAACGAGAAGGCCGTGCTGACCAAAAACGATTTTTTTTCTTTCAATCAGTAGGAAAATCGTTAAGTTATACATATATAGCAGACTAACTTATTACATGGTTCTTACTTTTATTTATACTAACTAGTATGTTTACTTATTACTAGTTGATAGTTTGTTTAGATACAGATTATATTATTTGTTTAGGTTTGTTTACATATATATTGTTTGCTTAGATACATTTGCTTTGTTTTAAGATAAGGTTGTAGTGGTATTGAAACTCAATGTTGTTTTGATACTTCTTTGTTTAGGATTGTTTGTTGTAGTGATAGTGTTTAGGTTGTTTGTATTCTGTTTTCTGAAACAAAAGGTTGTTTTGATGTTTGTTACTATTATAAGGAATACGTTCCTTAACTCGGACATGGCTAAGAAATATAACCACGTGGGGCTCTATAACAAACTGCCTTTGGTTGTTGGACCCCAAATGAAATCAACATTTTCTCACTCATCCGCATGCGTGTTTGGTCAGAGCCAGCACGTACCAATGAGTTCCGTTTAGATGCCCACTTATGGAGGAAACGCCTTTCGAAGTGTACAACTCCTCGCGTCACAGCTTTGGCTAATGGAAATAGATGCATTGCAATGACACAATATAACAGCTTTTCTCCTGCACGCAACTGTTACGGGTAACCACATGGAGATTTAGGGCCCATCAACGATAGTACTTGGAGATAGGTTCAGAATAATTCTGATATGAGAACCCATCACATAAAGCGTCTAGACCGGAAGGCTCGAAGAATGGCCATTGTTTATAACGAATTACGAATAGTCAACAGAACGCTGCGGGTTTTCTGAACAAGAAAATTTAATACGATTACAAAAATCACTGCGCGGTGCCGCCCTTGAAGCTGTTCGAGGAAAATTGATGATACCATCAACATTTCATCCAGCTATCGAAACTCTTCGTGTGTGTTATTTGCGCTGGCATCATGTGCCAGCCAGGTAACGCCACTCAATGAAACCAACGGTAACGCTGCGGAAGAAAAAGTGTTAGAAAAGAGTTGTCGTGCACGACGAAATACCAATGGAGCTTAGCCAACGAAAACGCGTAAAGAGGAAACTAAACTAGCTTGTTCTTTGTGCGACAAAGAGCACAATCTTGCCGATTGTCCAAACTTCCAAGAAAAGAGCCGAAATGAACGTTGGAAGTTGATCAAGGACAAAATGCTATGCATTCGATGCTTTAAATCCCACTCTGCACCTCTAAGCAAGTTTGTGGAGTAGATGGATGTAGAATGGTACACAACCCACTACCACATGACCAGAATTCTGCAGCTAAGACTAGTCGGGTAAATACCAACCTAATTAATGAACGTAAGCTTAGGAGACCCATTTTTCGTTACATTCCGGCAATATTGTATGGTCCTAAAGCCACAGTGGAGATATTTTCGTTGATTGATGAGAGAGCATAATGCACATTGATGGACAGTAAGGTGGCTGAGCAGCTAGGTCTAGACGGTCCTGGTGGAGACTTGTGTTTGAATTGGACAGGAGACATAACACAGCAGGAGGTAAACTCAAAGGTTTTAAGCTGTGAAATATCTGCAAGAGAGAGAAACTCTAGGCGATATCGTATACACTATATACGAACAATCACTGACCTCGAGTTACCGCAACAAACTCTCAACGTAGACACTTTAAATGAGCACAAACACCTGAAGTCATTGCCTATTCTACCCTACACCGACTGCAAAGCGCGATAATGGACAACATGGCTAAACTTTGTGTACCTATGGAGATGAGTCAAGCTGAAGGAGATCATCGAATAGCTGTGCGTCGCGTCCACGTTTCCACTTGTGCTAAATATGATCAGCTTGACAACTTAATGAAAGCCTATTTTTCTATCGATTCAGTGGGTACAGACGAGCGTGCATACCACACAATGGAGAAAACAGTCTTCTATGATGCCACTGTAAAGAAATGGGAAACTGGCCTTTTGTAGAAATACGACCACATTGACTTGCCCGACTAATATCGTATGTCCTTCGATATGAGTCTGGTATCTGTCTCCAATGTCTGGAAAAAAAGATGGAAAAGACCTCCGATCTGAAGAAGTATCTTGTTGGGAAGTTAAATTACTATCTCGAAAAATGTTACATAAGTAAGACGAGTAAGCACAAACCCGAGTACAAATGCTTCAGAGGGCAAGGATCAGAACTTCAAAAGATTCCCGGGACGTGGTGGTTACCAATCAGTGACGAACTAACATATGTCCACATTTTCAAGCCGGATATATTCAATGAATCCACTTTTCCAACGAAACGCACAAATGCTTCGAGTAATGATGACTATATTCGACCCTTTGGGACTGTTGAGATTTATTGTAATTCAAGCTAAGATGATATTACAAGATGTGTGGCGATCGGGCGTAACTTGGGATGAACCTGTACATGATAATGAACGCTTCGCCTAGTGGCAGTGGCTGCGAAAGCTACGCTGTATTGATAAAATCCGCATTTCAAGGTGCTACTCTTTCGCAAATCGCAGCATCGATAACCAACTTCATATCTTCGTTGATGCCAGTATATGCGGCTGTGGCCTTTCTACGTTCAAGTATAGGCTACAAAGTAGCAGCCAATTTAAGACTTCGTCTAGCTAAGTTCATAGGAAGGGAACTCTCCATACAAATCAACTGCCGGATCTTCTGTTGTGATTCGAAGGATGTCCTATATTGGATTGGGGCTGACGCCAGAAAATTCAACCAGTTTGTAGACGCGCGAATTGGCGAAATTCTAGAGGATTTCTAAATCAACGAGTGGCGGTGGGTGCCAACGAAGGAAAACGTAGCTGACGACGGTACGAAATGGCACAACAATATCGAATTTAACAGCTCTGGGAAATGGTTTATTAGCCCTGAATTCCTAAGTCTATCAGAAACTCTCTGCCCAACATCCGAATTCAAAAAGCCACAAACCGTAAAAGAAACTATACCACACGTAACAATTGATTCGTCGAAGGATATTGGTGATATGCAACCAGATCATACAAGGTTTAGTCAGTGGGAAAAACTACGCGCTGTACAGATTTGCGTTCTTCGTTTCTCCGTATGACTCTGAAGAAAACCGCAAGAAACACGGTTACTCAGACAATTCTTTCCAATAGCACCTGTACAAATGCTGAACTGCTTCTCTTTCGAAAGTGCTAGCAAGAATGCTATGGCGAGGAATTTGATCAAATAAGAAAAGGAGCGGTAAGTAAGCTCGGACTGCTACGCGTAAAGGGTGGGATCGAAGAAGCAAGAGGAGGACAGCAGATATCAAACAACCGATTATACTTCCCCGTAACAATACTGTGACTCATCTGATCACAGATTTCTATCATCGAAAGTTCCATCACCACCATAACGAGATAGTGGTAAATGAGATGCGACAGCGATTCTGCATAAATGGTCTACGAGCTTCGGTGCGAATGATATTAAAAGTATGTCAACAATGCCGTAATCGGATAGCCACACCAAATCCGGCAGAAATTGGAAAGCTACCACCAGAGCGCCTCGCGTCATTCATTTTTATAAAAACAACTCAACGCTTCTCATATCTTCTGCCAATTGTCACGTCGAAGGGTACGAAATAGTCCACTTCTGTATAGGCGAAGGGATCAGTGAATGACGTGAGACCATACGTGTATATTGAATTTTCATCATCACTATCTGCCGACTCATTCCTCCTACTGCTGAAACTGTTTATATCACGACGAGGAGTTCCACGTGGAATCATCTATGACAACGGCACTAATTTCAGAGGCGCTAGTCGTATTCTGACAGATGAAATCGAGAAGATATCATCTGGCACACTAATGGAAAAATACCCCGAAATTGAGTGGACTTATACCACCAGCATCACCACATATAGGCGGAGTGTGGGAGCGCATGGTACGATCTATAAAGTCAATATTGATGGTCATATTACCAAAAGAACGTCTACAGGAGGAAGTACTGAGAGTAACTTTAGCCGCCGTCGAAGATATTAATAACATACGTCCCCTTATCTACGTTCCACTGGAATCATACAATAGCTAAGCATTAACGCCAAACCATTTTCTTCTGGGAAATTCAAGTGGCATAAGAGAAAAAGTTGATTGCGATGTTGCCAACCCGTCACTGCTAAATACGAAATTTCGAGTTGGCTGATCGATTCTGGAGCAAAATGGTTCGAAAGAAGACCAGAACCCATCGCTCCAAAGACTTTGTAATAATTGTTGATGAAAACACGAAAAGGAACACTTGGAAAAAGGAATAGTTTTGGATTTCATAAAGGGCAGCGATGGACAAATAAGAAGCGCCGTAGTCAAGACTTCCAACGGCTTAATAACGCTGCCAGTAGTATAACATACATTAACTTAAGGAATGTACATTAAAATACCACTCTAAGAATTTATTAAATTTTACCACTTCTTACATTCCACATCACGCGCACACAAATACCACCACATCACAAATACAACACACATGAGGACATCATACCAAACTAACAAAAGGGACCGACTGACAGAGCACAAGCCCTTTTGATTTAGATACGACACCCCTGACGGACGAGCACGGGTCTCTTTTATTCGATCCCTTTCGCAACGAAATTTTTTCCGCTTACTAATATCCACAGTAAGTAGAGTGAAAAGGTGAAATTATATATGGTCCTTCGAGCCGGAAAGAATAGATAAAAAATTAGTCATATCAAAAAAACGTTCAAAACGACCTCAAAAGAAGCTTCAGTAGATCCCGAGCTAGAAGCAACAATAACTAATTTAAATAGAAGCTTTTTTAAAAATCAATCGTTCACATCCGAATAACATAAACAAATGTTATGCGTACTGTGTAGAGGAGGAATGAATATTAGTGATCGAAATAATTTCGTAAGAACGTAAAAGTTATGTACCAACTGTTTGTCACATGCGCACATGCTTAAAGATTGCGAAAGCAAATTTAATTGCGTATACTGCCATAAAAGCCATCATTCAATGTGTATATAACAAATTATTCCAGCTTATCCCCAAACAGCGCAAACGTAAAATGAGCAACAGGTTTAGTTGCAACAATAAATTCAGAAAACTGCCAAGAAGCACCATGCTGCGTTAAAAACCCACACGCTACTTAACGAAAATCACAGTAGGGTACTACTACCCACAGCAGTCGTCTCCATCGAATACCGAGGAGAACTCAGAGCCTTAATAGACCAAGGGCACATTTTTAGCCCGCAAAGTTAGCAAAGTGCGCACGAGGGCTAGATGAGGGGAATATCAGTTCACGTAGGGAAGGGCATAAAAAGTTGCGAAAAAAATCAATTACATTTCTCGGTAATTTAATGTTCATCGCAGAATGGTTGCGGCAATACTGACATTGTATACAAATTAAAGAGCCGATGTTTACTTCATATCGGAATTTTACAGTTGTGTGAACAAAAAGAGGTAAACATAATTTGCAGGTTTTAGAGTTTCTCATTAATATTTGTTTTTATTTAGGTAGGAAAAAATTATATGAGTTATACTTGTATCTAAAAACAATTTTATTTAATAAGAAAATAGCACATTTTAAAATTTCATAACACTTTATGGTTGTTCCTATTTTATTCACACCACTGTACATGTGATAGAACAGTTAATGGTGGTGATGCCAGTTGTAAAAATTCATTTTAGCTACAATTGGAAAAACTTTTCTCAAGTTGTGGGCTTTTATACGTACATATGCAAGGCAGTTTTATATATCTGCATATGTATATAAAAAAGAAAACATACTTGTGACCATAATATATATTTTGTTTAAACATATTACAGTTCCATTTAATGAAAATGCTCATATAAATATATCATTTGTGATATTTTCAGTTTGGTTGTTTTACCAAAATATTCAAAGAATTGAGGATTTTTTTTTATTGTTTTGTTAAATTATAAAGATCTAAATTACCTCTGGAAATGTATTAATATAAAAATTCGCGCTATAGAAAGAGAACATATATTTTCAAAAAAAATAAGAAATCATCAAGTAAAAATATATTTGCGCTGTACATATGGCATTATTAATTGAGAGTGGCTAATCACATAAATAGAATACAAACTAAAAATAGTTAATATATTTATAAATAATAGCATTCGACTCTGATTTTGAGTTAGTTTAAGAAAATTTCGAAAATATTGAAGACATTTTTTATAATTACTACAGTATATCGAGATTGGTAACCCTGCGTTGTGAGAGAGCAATCTGCTGATTCGTTTCTACGGGGAAAACCCCAAGTAGTTGGAAATTCTATGGTAAGCGGGCGGTAGAAGCGGTGTTGGCTAATCATTTACATTGCGCTCTCATAAGATTCATTTGGGCATATGTGTTGGAAGAAACAGTGGTTCATAAACTGAAGTTATTATTGAAATTACTTTTTATAAGGAAATTTTTCAATAATGCGTGAAGCTACAGCAAATGAGATTAAACAAAACATAGAATTTATTACTTCAAATAAACTAAATTAAATGCTAAAACAAAGACGTATTAAACAAATTTATTACTAAAATAAAATATTTATTATGCTTTTTGTTATTTGTCTTACATTTTATAAATTTATAGTAGTTGCAAAGAAACTTAAAATTGATAAGCAATTTTACAGTTATTACCCACAGTGCAACTTCACATATATGCGCGCGCTCTCATTTGTAAACATGGTGTGCTCTCATTTGTAAATATGGAGTGGTAAAATACGTTGCTCTCACTTCCCTCTTCATGTTTGCCCGCGATGATCCCCTCATCAAGCCCTCAAAATGTGCGCTCGTGCCCGAACGGGCAAAACGTCATGAGGGCTAATATGCCCACCCCTGGTTTATAGCGCTAGGACACAAAACAGGCTACAGTTGCCAACAAAACTATCCAATTTTGAAATCACGGGAATGGGCGGAAGAGTAGTTCAAAACTCAAATAAAATCTGCCCCATTACCTTCATTTCCCCCAAAGCGGATACAAGCAGATTGTCTTACCGCAATTAACAAATATGCTGCCCAGCTATTATATAAATAGCAAGCAGTGGCAAAAGGTTTCAGACTTAAAGTTAGCAGACGCAAACTGCAACTCACCCGCTCAAATAGAACTTCTACGAGTATTAGGCAGCGCTCTCATACCACAAATATTACTTGAAGATATTGAGAAAATTGCAAAAACACTTCTAGCGCAGAAAACCATTTTCGGCTGGGTCCTAAGTGGACTAGTTATGGAATCAGTCACAACAATGACAACTCAAGTTGAGGAAATTTCAAACGAGTACCACAATTCACAATTGAAAAAATTTGGGAATTGGCAGAACTCCCCACCATATCAGTCACAACCCCTGAATATCAGTATTATGAGAACTTTTACAAAGCTACAACTACTAGATCAAAAAATGGTCGGTACGTCGTACGACTACCACTTAAGCAACAATTTCCTAACACACTCGCCTTAGGTCACTTTCGCAGCTCTGCAATGCAGCAGTTACTGAGTATGGAAAGAAACCTACTTAAAAAAGGTGAACTCAAATCAGAATGGTGTGTTAGAAGGATACCTCCATTATATCACATGGAGGAAGTAAGCCCAGAGTAAAAATCGCAAACGGCAAATACTACTCCTTTTACCTGCCACATCACGCAGTAGTAAAGCCAGACAAAACAAGAAAAAACGATAACTTCGGTTGCACCGAAGCTAAATACCCTTCACAGGTGCATTACTGTTAGTAACTATGTGTTCAGTTTGTATGGAAGCTATATGCTATAGTTAACCGATCTGATCAATTTCTTCGGAGATTACATGGTTGCTTTAGAAAATAATATATGTATACTAAATTTCGTGAATATATGTATCTTGTCAAATTAGAAAGTTGTCCATACAAGAACTTGATTCCGATCGTTCAGTTTGTATGGCAGCTATATGCTATAGTTAACCGATCTGAACAATTTCTTCGGAGATTACATTGTTGCCTTAGGAAATAATATATACCAAATTTCGTTAATATATCTTGTCAAATGTGAAAGTTGCCCATTCAAGAACTTGATTCCGATCATTCAGTTTGTATGGCAGCTATATGCTATAGTTAACCGATCTGAACAATTTCTTCGGAGATTACCTTGTTGCCTTAGAAAATAACATATACCAAATTTCATGAATATATCTTGTTAAATGTGAAAGTTTTCCATACAAGCATTTGATTCCGATCGTTCAGTTTGTGTGGCAGCTATATGTTATAGTGGTCCGATATCGGCAGTTCCGACAAATGAGCAACTTCTTGAAGAGAAAATGACGTTTGCAAAATTTCAAAACGATATCTTAAAAACTGAGAGACTAGTTCGTATATATACAGACAGACAGACGGACATGGCTAAATCGACTCAGCTCGACATACTGATCATTTCTATATATACTTTATAGGGTCTCCAAAGATACTTTCTGGGTGTTACAAACTTCGTGACAAACTTAATATACCCTGTTCAGGGTATAAAAACAGCAGAAGTAAGAGTTGTCTTCAATGCATCAAAATCCACTAGCTCCGCGAATTCCTTAAATGATATAATATTTACGAGACCTACATTCCAACCAGATTTAATGCTCCTGGTATTAAATTGGCGTATATTCAAATACGTTTTCAATGGGGACGTTGTTAAAATGTTTCGGCAAATAGTCGTACATAAAGACGACCAAGATTTTCAACGAATTATGTGCAAGACCCACATTCCAACCAGATTTAATGCTTCTGGTATTAAATTGGCGTATATTCAAATACGTTTTCAATGAGGACGTTGGAAAAATGTATCGGCAAATAGTCGTACATAAAGACGACCAAGATTTTCAACGGATTATGTTCCGAAGATCCTCCACCAGTCCACTACGCGACTTCAAATTAAAAAATATACCTTTGGCGACGAATCTTCCACGAATTGGAAGAAAACGCAAAATCAGAATTTCCTCTGGCAACGAAAGTGTTAAAAACTCAAACGTATGTAGACGACATTCTGTCACATTCTACCACGAATACGAATCTTTATCACAAGTAATAAAAGCCCTCAAATCCGCAGGGTTTTCATTTAAATAGATTACGAAAAATCGTCCAAATATACCAACCGAAAATTTGTTGGACACTACCTTCCTTATATTCGAAAAACAAAATACAACAAAACCTCTGGGCATCCAATGGAATGCGATATCGGACCAGTTCTCATGCACGACTGAGTCCATATCCGCATTATCAGCCATAACAAAAAGACAGATTTTATCCTCGGTGGTAAAACTTTTCGACCCCGCAGGATGGCTTTCGCCAATTATGATCCAAGCGAATTCTTAATACAAGAAGTATGGCTAGATGGAACCAACTGGGACGAACAAGTGAAACCTCTTCACTTAGAAAAATGGTCACAGTTCGCTAACAATCTTAATGAAATATCACAGATACAAATTTCACGATGGGTAAATTATTCCCCCGAACACAAGGTCGAATTACATGGCTTCTGTGACGTTTCTGAGAAAGCATACTTGTCACATTATTTCTCAATTACATCCACACCTTAATGCTACGCGCCGAACATCGCCTAATGCAATATATGATACGTCAAGAAGTGCATCTTCAAAAGATGCGAACGCAGTTTATGGCAGCACTTCCACCTGAACGCTGAAATTTCGCTCTGCCTTTTACCACACAGGTGTCTTTTCAGGTAAAGGCGTCCATGCTAAGGTCTCCCTCTCTCATGAAGGGCTATATGGCTGTCTTTGTATGTTTCACAACAAAGGCAGTACACCTTGAGCTATGTAGTAATCAGACGACGGAGGCTTTTCTCGCCGCAATTGCTCACTTCGTCATAAGCTATAATGGCAAAACAAGTGTCACCTGACATCGTACAAAAGTACGCTCCTAAAGGCATCAATGGCAATTTATACGCCCTAGCGCTCCTCATATGGGCGGTTTATGGGAATCAGATGTAAAAAGCTTCTAATCGCACTTTAAACGGGTAGCTGGAAATTACATATTCAATTACGAAGAGTTCACGACGTTATTTATTCGAATTGAAGCCGTTCTCAATTCACGGTCACTCACAGTACTCTCGCAAGACTCATCAGATTTGACCGCATTAACTCCCGGGCATTTTCTAAAAGGAGCACCCATTTTGGCCATTCCTGAGCCAGGAGTGGAGTCGCTATCCCTATTAAATCGATGGATAGATTTAAAAAGATACCGTTGGAAGACTCCTGAACAAGCGCCTAAACTTGGAGATTGTGCCCTCATCCATAATGATTGTCTGCCCCCTAGCGAGTGGCGGCTTGGCCGCATAGAAAAGCTACATTGCGGCTCCGACGGTCACATACGAACTGTTGATCTTCGTACGCAAAACGGAACACTAACCAGACCGCTCGTGAAGCTGTGCTTTCTACCAACCTCCGATGATCGCGAAACCGCAAACAACAAACCGATCTTACCGTGATACAATAAACTAATCAAATGAAAACAATAAAACAAGAAACACGCCGAAACCAACCCTTAAAAAATAACAAACAGTCAAAAAGTAACAAAGAAAACTAAAAAAAATGGTAGATCAATACTAAGATCCATTCATGCCACATATCTCGGCACGATTCCATGTGTCCAATTATTTGACAGATATGTGTAATTAATTATCTACTTTATACAGAGTACTATGGATGTAGATACGTCAGTTATACCAACACCAACCGCGACAATAGTGGCAACTGACCTCGGAAAGGTATCGTATTAGATGCCTCTTATGTCGACGCCCACATCGTCTGCACAACCACGTCGCTCCAAGGGTCTTAACAGCGTTGTGACAACGGTTCAGCTGCTGCAGCGACCTCTATTCCAAACAGTCGCCTAGGGGGGCTGGGATGACTAAATGAACCTCTTACCCCCCCTCGCAGTACAGCACTGCTACACCACACACATCATACACACCACTTCATCACACACCACTTGTTACATTTTTGCTTTGAATTTTCAGTTATTTGTGAAAAGAAGACACGGGTACTATGTCAGTGTCGCCGTGTATCTCATACTCTTTTCACGGGTTTTTTCCAAGATTTGGCAGATGGTGAATATCTGGTCTGTTGTTGATTTTCCAGCACTAAAGTTACATTGATAAGGTCTGATCAGTTTGTTTACGGTGGGCTTTAATATTTCACACAATACGCTTGATTGAACCTTATATGCGATGTTTAGGAGACTTATCTCAAGGTATTTGGCGCAGATTGTGGGGTTTCCCGTTTTGTAGATTGGGCAGAGCAATTTTAAATTCCAATCGTTGGGCATGCTTTCGTCCGACCATACAAAGTCTACAAAGAAGCTGATGCATGCTCCTTAGCAGTTTTTCGCCGCCGTGTTTGAATATCTCCATTTTCATGGTTCATGAACGTCTGCTGCATCTGCGTTATAGTTTCACTACCATTCAGCAGGCTGAAGAAGTGTTCCCTTCATAATTTTGGTATGTTCTGGTCATCAGTTACTAGATCACTTATGAGGGTATTACAAGAGTATACTCCGGTCTTGAAATTTTCTGTTAGTCGCCGCATCTTTTCATAGAGTTTTTGAGCATTACGTCTGTCGGCCAGCTGGTCAAGTTCTTTGCGTTTCGTTTCCCTCTTCAATTCTCGTTATCTATCCCATTCCGTACGTGTTGTGGTCGATTGTACCAATGGTTTCGGTTGCAACTGTATGTAAGGAGCTTGAAATGCCAACCCGCAGTTTCATTAGACCTAGTTGTTGACGAGTGCTCTCAGAAAGCAGGAGTGCAAGTCGAGTAGAAAGTAAAATGGACCGGATGGTCTTCATAAACGTCGAAGGGATTTGATACGTCCACGGGAAGCATGCCATAAACGCGTGGTTTGTGATCACTCATGGTATGGGAAGAATTTCATCAAAAGCCAAGACTGAAATATGCTTTGTGAGGCAAAATGAATGCAAAAATCTACACTAATTTGTTGGAAAACGAACACCTTGATTTTGCCGGTCAAGTATGTTGCGTACATGACGCTACGTTGCTAATGCTCTGATTATGTGCAGACCAAAATTTAGTGCTGCCAAATATTTGTCTAATTAGCGTGACAGCATAATGTGATGCTATTGCAAATGTTGCCAGACATAACGTGAAAGTTTGACTAATTTATAATGGGACACTCCCAGATAATTTAGTATTTGTTGTAATATGGCGTTTTTATTGACGTGTGTATTACAAAGGTGATATCCTCGTACTTGACAAAGTCCTGCCTACAATTGGTGCTGTCATGTTGAAAATCGAATTGGCATCTGGAAACTAATTTTTCGATAGCTCCCTTTTTCCAATAGGCACGTTTTATTTGACAAGCTCGTTAAGTTCGCCAGAAGAAGTTCCCATTCGAACAGAAGACTGAGAAGCGGTGTACTCTAGATTGTACTCAATAGGAGTTTCTGACTTTGTAAATAGTGATGTTAGTAACTTGTTGAGAACTAATATATTGAGGCTATCTAGAGAATCTCCCTACAATATTCCAGTATGGGTGGTAGATAAAAAGGGATTAGACGAACAAGGAAACAGACCAGTTATAGACTTAAGAATTCTTAATTCTAAAACGGTTGAAGATAAATGTCCCATATCAAATATAAGTGCAATTCTGTCAAATCTCGGTAAAGCCAAGTATTTTAAAAAGGTAAAGCCAAGTATTTTATTAATTAATTTAAAATTTATTTTTGAGTCTGTAGCGCCCTCAAAATTTTTAGTAAATGCCCTAAAAAAATTTATGAAACCCATATGAGCTCTTAATAGTATTGATAATAACCCGTGCCGCAACGACGATTTAATTTTTTCTTTGCGAAACCAATTGATACATTTCTGCGGCACCGAATTATTTTTGTAGGAAATTGACCGTTCTACAAAAAGTTTCTCAAAGTTGAAAGTTTTTGAAGTGAAATTTGACACAGATATCACTGACTGGCCAAAAAACAAAAATATTTCGATTTTTATGTTCCCGAGCCACAATTATTTTGAATTAAATAATTTTTTGCATCTTTTACAATTATGATTTCGTCATTAATATTAATTATTTCTGAGTTAACATTTGTAATTAATTCACATGTCTTATCTATTGTACAGTGTTTTCATATGGTACGTTCATTTATGTATTTATTCTTCTTGTACTCATAAATCGTATCATTATATTTGATAACATTTGAAATTTTAGCATTTATTTCTTTATTTAAATAAGGGATTGGTATTATAGTTATTACTTGTATATTAAAATATATTTTAGGTACTTTGATTACAAATATTAATTCTCTTTCTTTTTCAAATATTGCCGTTCTTAAGTATTTAATTTTTCCAATGTTTATATTGTAATAATCTATTTCATTTTTTGTAAAGATATTGGCATCATTTATGCCATTTGTAGTTATATATGTTTAAATATGCTCAATATGATTTTTAATTGAATTTAACATAAGTAATTTTTCTAAATAGGTATTTTGCAGCAAAACATCTTTTCTACTTTTATGCAATCCTCCTATCTGATAAAGAACATTCTTCTGATTCTGGTTTATTGTTTCCTCAATAAGCTGTTTTGTTGAGTTAAAGTGACTGTTAGTTTTTTTTTGCTGATTTAATTCTGTTATAGAATTATGTAAGTTAGAATCGACTATGTTAAGGTGGTTGGTGATATCTTCTTGGTTAGTATTATCCATTGTACCAAAAAGATATTTACATGCATTGCCTACTATGTTTATTAGTCCCCTTTTTTGTCTACTTGTAGGTGTTATTGTTTTTAGTTTACTTATGAGTGTATCTACTTGATTTATTATATAATTTATTTGACTTTCACTAAAAATATCTATGTTATCTTTCATTGATGCGTGTAGATTTTTTGTTTCTTGAATATCTACTTTATGTAAAATTAAATCGGATTCTATCGGTATGCTTTGATTATTATTATAAATTTCTGTGTATCCGTTAGTTTGTGTTATTTTTTAGTTATTAAATTACCTCTTGCTCCTACTAAAGATGATGAGATTAATACTAATATCCACATTATTACCTGCAAATTTAAATTAATTATTTATTTTAATATAGATGTTCAATGATTAGTTGCGAAATTTGGTAGGTCTTTTTTGTTAGTGTGTGGATTCCTTGTAAGGGTTTTTTCTTAAACTTTGATTCCTCTTTATGTCTTACATTTTTATAGTGTTTTATAAATCCTTCTCGTCTAGTTTCTGTATATTATTCCCTATTCATATTTGTTTTATTTATTGTTGATTGTTTTATTTTACAAAGCCTATCATAAATTATTGCGTGCTCTATTATTTTATTTTGCGCTTCAATTGGGGTGCATTTAATTGTGCTGTGATAAGTATCACTGTAGTATGTGATAGCTTTAAAAATTTGTTGGGTAATTGGTAAATAATGCTCAAGATTTAGAGTCCGAACTTTTTCTGTGATTGTATTATTTAATCTTTCCACATCACTATTTCCAGTGTGACAATTCGGTTCAGTTATGGGGTATTGTATTCCATCTCTTTTTAAAAAATCTTCAATATGTTGAGCTCTGAATTCATTGTCGAACACCATTTTCTTTACTTTTCCTTTTATGGATAAATATTGTTGTAATTGACTTACATTGGTTTTGCTATTTCTATTTGTAAGTGGTGGACATGTAGCATGTTTTGAAAATTTATCTATGAAGACGATAAATGAATGTTTGCTATTTACGTAGGTATCAACATGAATTATTTCATTAGTAGTTTTGGGTGTTTCAGTAAAAAAAAATTGTTTTTTATAGGATTTCGATCAAATTTTCCGCCTGAACATATATTGTAATTATTTATTACCCGATGTATTTGCTCTTTAATATAAGGATTATATAATTTATTCTTTAATTTTTCGTAAGTGGCTATAATTCCACAGTGACCACTTTCATCTTTATGAAATAATGCAATTTGTTTTCTTAATTCTTTTTCGTTGTCAACGTCTTTTACTAAATAAGAACATTTGACAAATTTCACGTTAAGATTAGATGCAAATTTTTCTTCAATAATTTTATGTACTTTATAATATTCGTGATCGTTCAGATGCGAATATATACCTACTTTTCCTCTACATATTTCCCTTCTAATAATGTCTCTTATTCCATTTTCTTCAATATCTCTTTGATCAATAAAAATTCGTTTGTAATAGAATATAGATTCGACGGCGGTTTGTTTCTCCTTTATTATTATTATTTGCATTTTAAACCTGTTAACAATTGTATCTAATATTGGAATTTCAAATCCTGTATTTTCTTAGGATGAATGGACAGTTTCTGCTTCTACTGAAATACTGCATCCTTCATCCCCTTGGAAAATTTCTATGTGGGAAATAATTTCGTCATTTCTTATTCTGCTCAAAAAGTCTGCTATATAATTGTTTTTCTTTTTAATGTATTCTATGGAAAAATTATATTCACCCATACTCACTATTCATCTTTGAAGTCTTGGACTTATGTCCTTCCCTGAGTATTTTGTCATTAGCCATTTCAATGGTTGGTGGTCGCATTCCAAATCAAATTGCCTACCAAAGACATAAGGCCTAAAATATTTCACGGCCCATCCCAGTAGCAAAATAATTCACTACTGAAAAAAGTAAGCGAGTTGGTAATGGGTTGCGGGGCAAGAAACGAAAAAAATTTCGCTTTAAAATCGTTGTTGTTATCTTCAAGAAATGTGCGAATTTTATTCATATGAGTTGGTCATCCGCACAACTGATCGACCCAGCCCTTTGGGTATGTGAGCGCTTCAGTACTAAATTTCATAGGAAATAGGTTGTAAGCGGTCGCGTGTGAAGTATTAAAAGTTATTTAAGTATGTACAGCAAACGTCATCAAAGAAGATTAATTAATGCCGAAATAAATGAAATTCGAATGGGAAAAGAAATTCGAC
This sequence comes from Bactrocera tryoni, assembly GCF_016617805.1. Lineage (NCBI taxonomy): Eukaryota > Metazoa > Arthropoda > Insecta > Diptera > Tephritidae > Bactrocera > Bactrocera tryoni. The sequence goes on along the minus strand of NW_024396366.1, from coordinate 18,185,883 downwards.
ACTCCGAAAGTTTTTTTTCAACTCTGTGTACAGTTGATTTTTTTCACATTTTCCAATAAATTCATCCAGGTAAATATGTTTATAATATTAGTTGAGCCTTTAGCCTTCGACACACAAAAGAAATTTTGCACGAATTTACATTGTGTTCATTATCCACCGCCATTTTGCAAATATGAGCGTTTGGGGAATATCGGGCCACATAGTTTTTTACATTTGACATGCTAACTTTATATATTTGACGTGTATAAGTGATTTTTCGTGCAGAATTTCAAACACACAATAGTTTTTCAACATTTCCTGATAGTTTCGTGCTCCGAAAAATTTTTTTTTTCGACAACATTTTGGAGGCGATCAAGTCGGTGAAAATACATCACAACAGCGTTCGACAATCTGCGACGGCACACAAAATTCCGAGGACCAACCTGATGCGTTATATTGCAGCATTTGATGGTGCGAGCATCGACGTTACTACTGCCAATGCCGATGTAATGAAGAATTTGCTGGCTGAAAGCACGACGATGGGAACAAAAACAGTGTGTTCTGCTGGTTTCTTTCTTTTTCTTTCATCGAATAATAAATAATTTTTTTTTATTTCAGATCTTCAACATCGAACAAGAGAAGGCGCTGATAAGCTACATTCTCCAGGCCAGCGACATCAACTATGGAATTAGTTTGATGGAGCTTCATAAGCTCGCGTATGAAGTGAAGCATGATGCATGGAAAAAGTCCAACATTGGTGTCACTTTCGATCTGCATCATGTGCCGCTCCTTGTCGATCAGTGCCTCGATGTTATGTTAACGCCGAAAACCATCAAATCCGGCTTCCGAACAACTGGCATCTACCCGTTCAACCCGCAAATTTTCACTGAAGTTGACTTTGTCGCTTCGGAACTGAGCGGCGAAAATTTGTTCGGTGACGAAGAGAAAGACGCCGACAATCAACGTCGAGTTCTTGCCTCTGGTGATGCCATTGTGACTGCTGCGATTGAGGAGGTGTCAACGTCGGAGGCATCGACAAGTGCCCCAGCTTGAACAAGTGGTGCTGCATCATCGTCGTTGTCTCTTGTTTCGGCTCCACAGCTCCGTGATGCATTGAAATTTGTTGGCCCGTTGAAATTGGGCACACCTGCGCCGAAATCAAAACGTGGCCGCAAGACAATGGAGTCAACGATTTTGACATCGCCTGAGGTTGTCGCAGATCTGCGTGACAAGGCCGAAAAAAGCGGCAAAAATTGACGAAGGCAGCCGATGAACCAGCAGCCAAGAAGCAAAAAGGCCGTGGCAAATCGAAGACGCCACGGAAGAGAAGCCCGTCTCCGTCCGAAACCGACATCGAAGAGGACTTCGATTTTTGCACGATTTGCAAGAAAAAGATGCCGAAGCACGAGAATCGTCAAAACACGGCCCATTGCATCGTTTGTGATCGAGGGGTTCACTTGAAATGTGCCGGACCGAACCCGAACACTTACACCTGCATCCACTGCGAGTCGGAATAATTTTTTTCGCCAATTCCTATTTTTCTTATTATTTATGAATCTCTCTTTCATTTCCATTGATAAATAAACGTTTTTCATCGGTAACAATCATGTTTTAATCGATTTACAAAAATAACTTTTATGTGACTTTTTAACCGAAATCAAAACGTGGCCCAACATTCCCCTAATTCAAATGACAATAATTATAATCTTACTGAATGTGACAATGTGGTTGAAATTAACAATGAAAATTCTTGAACTGAAAATGTGAATGAAAGTAGTTTGGTAGTTGACTAAAAACAATGGGCAGTGAAAAATAACGTAACTCGTGTGGCTTTTGATGGTTTATTGAAACTTTTAAATAAATGGCATTTAAATGTCCCAACTTGCGCAGAGTCTCTGATTATTAGGTAGGATTCAATTATAAGAAGTGTTTCGCCTGGAACATATTTGCATTTAGGAGTCGAAAAAACTGCGTAGAATAAGTGACATTATAAAACAAATGGAAATTGTAATGTTAGATATCGGTATTGACCGTCTTCCACTAAATAAGAGCTCACAGCAAACGTTATGGCCTATTATGGGAAAGCTTTTTCCACAATTAAATACTGATGTATTGTTATTTGGCGTTTATTTAGGCACAAAAAACCATCCAGCGTGAATAGTTATTTACAGGAATTTGCGTCTGAAATATCCAATTTACTTAAAAATGGTATAAACATAAGAGGAAAGGTATTTCAAATCAAAATCAAAGCGTTCTTATGTGATTCACCCGCAAAGGCATTTTTATGTCAGACTATGGGACATAATGCATTAGAAGGTTGTACTAGATGTTGCCAGCAAGGAGAACGCATAAACAACAGAACAGTTTACAGCACATCAAAGGCATTGTCACGCACTGCCGAAGGATTTTCATTACGAACAAGTGAAAATTATCGCAAAATTTCAACGGATGCAAGGTCTGTTTTAGAGGAAATGGATACAAAAATGGTGACACAGTTCCCACTAGATGCACTGCACTTGATTGATTTGGGTGTGGTGGTTTGATTGTGGTTTAAAATCAATTTTAAAAAATTGAACAATGAAAACAAAGAGAACTTGTCCAAAAAACTTGTATCTTTAAAAGACTTCGTTCCTAAAGAATTTTCTCGAATACCAAGAGATTTTGAAGAAATTAAACGGTGGAAAGGTGTAGAGTTCCGACATTTTATACTCTACACAGGCATTTTTGTCTTAAAAGATTATATTGACGAAAACGTGTATGATCATTTCCTTTTACTTCATTCCGCATATAGGATTCTTCTAACTGAAAAAAGTATGTATCAAATATCAAAGTTGTTCAAGATATTTTAGAATATTTTGTTACACTTTTTCCCGTAATTTATAATACAGAGCAAGTGTCTTTCAATGTACACTCTCTTCTGCATTTGACAGAATGTGTTGAGGAAATAGGATTTTTAGACTCGTTTACATCGTATAATTTTGAAAACTACATGCAAAAGATTAAAAAGTACGTCAAAAAGCCAACGAACATTTTAGAGCAAATAAAAAACAAAGATCAAAACTGTGAACTTATTAGGAAAAATAAATTTAGTGGTTCAAAAATTAATAGATTTGGTGACATTACATCTTTTGTTTCTAATTGTACCACTCTAAAAGCCAAACCACCTGACAATATTTGTTTTGAACTGCACTCCACTGCAAACGAAGAAACGTTTAATATAAAGCAGGTTAACTACAAACTTTTTTACTTTCCAATTAATGCCAACGAATATTCATTCATTCCTATACTGCATTCAATTTAAGTAAAAGTCGATACACAAAGATGTCACAAAACTTATTTACTTCAACTCCGGTATTCAGATGCAATGCTACATTAAGCGATGAAAACATTAGTCCAGGTATGTTAATATTAAATAAATTTTCAACAAATTTAATTAACTTTTTGGTGAAGAACTTTTTGACCGAAATTTTTCACTTTTTCGAGCCAAAAACTCCAACCCCGGAAACCAAAAAAGTTAATCTCAGCCCTAACAAGTAATTTAATTCACTATTGTTTTTTGTGTATTTGTAGTTCCGGAAAATACTCAAAATGAACTAAATAAAATCAAGCAAAAAATAGACGAACTTATGACAAAATTGGATGGTTAGAATCAATATTACCATTAGTATTGATTATGTATAAAGTGTTTTCCTGACGACATTCATGCTAAACTATTTTCGTAAATTTTTAAAAAATTTTGTTAAACAAATTTGTGAATTTTTCTATATTTTGTAAACAGTTTGAGTTTGTTGTTGTTGTAGAATTATTTTAACATATATAAAAATAATTTTAAATTAAGAATGAAAAACGGAGTGAATATCATAAGAAAACAAATTTGTACTTAAATTTTTTAGTGACTGCACATAATTTTCTACATAAACATTTTTATTTTAGAGCAGGCAAAATCTATTGCAGCCTTAATAAGCAGCCAGGCACAGAACAATTTGCTGATAAAGTAAGTGCTTAATAAAGTGGAGAAGAAAACAAGATTCCCAGTTTGCGACGTAATGCAACTCACGGAAATTGAAGATGATGTTTCCAAAAATAAAGATATATACGTAAGTCTAAAGTCTTACCAACATATAAATCGGTGTATCAGGTGTCTATTATAAAAAATATTATTGGATCAATTGGAGTTACAAACGGAATGAAAAAAATTCTCAGCGATAGCGTCATGGTGCAGTTAAATTATGATGGACTACAAGACAAGGTGGCATTCAAGAAGTTTGAGTGCCTAAATAGTGCCATATATGGTAAATTTTACTTTTACGTAATTAATAAGTCTTTGTTTTCATACACTTTGTTTATTTTTTTTAGAAGCAATGCAAGTGGAAGGTTTCACTAAAGGCGATTATGAGCGGGAGCTCAAAAGAGCTTTCAAGATGGGTAAAAACCGATATCACAAAGCGGGCTCTTTGAAAAAGCAAAAAGATAAACAAATATAATAAATTAAAGTATGAAAACAATTAATTTAAGTAACATTGACATTATTTTTAAATGTAAAATCTTAATTATAGTAATTTGTACTGAAATGGATTTCTTTATTATTTCTAATTGAATTAAAAAATATAAGACTATAAGATATTTATTTTCGATTCGTTTTAGTAGGAAATGCGCACAACTGATCGATTCATATATTTAGGTATGTGAGCCGGTAATGCTTACAACTGACTAATTCATGTCTTCAGATATATAGCTTGGTAATGCGTACAGCTGATCGATTTGTATCCCTGGGTATGTGAGTTGATCTGTTCTGAAATTCCTAGGACATCGCTGTGTTAAAATTCAGCAATGAATTCAGCAGTAAGACCCTCACTTTGGCTCTTACCAACTCATACACTACCTATTGCGAAATTACTAGCATCAGTTGTAATCCTAAATTGTTTATTAAAATTAGGATATCGTAATATAGGTGAATTTGTAACTATATCCTTTAATTTTTCAACCGCTGCAATAAATTGTGGGTTGTATATATTTATTGTTTGTCCTTTTTTTAGATATTGCGTCATAGGATGTGCAATTTTTGCAAAATCCTTAATAAATTTCTTATAAAATCCTGTCATTCCTAAAAAATGATTTTATTCTTTTTTGGTATTAGGTATCTTTAGGTATTGTATGATTTTAACTTTGGCTGGACTTGGCTTAATTCCTTTTAATGTTAAAATGTGGCCCGAAAATTGAGTTTCTTTCTTGAGAAATTTACATTTGTACACTTGTATTTTTAACTTTGCTATCCTTAGGGCTTCGAATATTTGCTTTAAATTTGTTAAGTGATCTTCTAAAGAAGTGCAAAATACTAAAATATCGTCCATATATACGACGCATATTTTATTAATATGTTCGTTAAGAACTCTATTCATCAATCTTTGAAAAGTTGATGGAGCATTTTTTAATCCAAATGGCATTCGAATTAATTCTTAATGCCCAAATGGTGTTGAGAAGGCGGTTTTTTTCTGTCTTCCTCTCTAACTGAGATTTGGTGAAAACCTTTGGCTAAATCCAAGGTGATGAAGTACTGTGACCTACCTAGTTTGTCTAGGATTGAATTTAAGTTTTGAATTAGAAATTTGTCATCTACGGTAAATTCGTTTAATTTTCTGTAGTCGATGACAATTCTATATTTCTTTTTCCCGGAATTGTCTGTTTTTTTCTCTACAATCCATAAGGGACTTTTGTAGGGTGAATTGCTTTCATTAATTATTTTCTGTTGTAGCATTTCTTCATGAATTTGAGGATATCTATAAATTTTGAAGTATAAAGGCTTACAATTTGTTGTTATAATTTCATGCTGTACCTCATTGGTGCATGAAAGTTTATCTCCTTCTTTAAAGAAAAGGTTTTCAAAGTCATTGAGCAGCCTTAAGGTTGCTTGATTTTCTTCTTTATTCAAATGGGAAAATTTGAATTTATCTCTTAGATAATTTTGTTTAGTATGCTCTAAATTGCAAAAATTCTCTGTGTATTGGGAATAATTAAATTCTTCGAAAAAAAGTTGTATTACTTTTTAAATTTCAACGTAGTTTTCCGCACAATTAATTTTTGCCTGTAAAGGTTTTAAGAAATTTTGGCCTATTATAGCTGAAAATGTTGTGTTTGAAAAGTTCAATAGTTTCCACTGAAGGGAGCCAAAGCATCCAAATTCTTTTGGAAATGGTGTGGTGACTACAATTTTTATTTGATTTACCCCGTTTAAAGTTTTGTATTTTATAGCATATTTCATTGTTATTTTGGGATAATTTTCCGATAATATTCCTTCTTTTAATATGCTTGTAGTTGATCCTGTGTCTATAAGGCAACTAATTTTAGTTTTTCCTATCGTTATATTTATTATGGGGAGTTTTGTTCTTAAGGCGTTATTAAAGAATTTACTTCGTTTTCCTTGAGTACACCTATTTCCATTGGTTCAGGTGTTAGTGTAGTATTATTGTTGTTAGTGCTTCTACGCGAAAATCTGCTATTATTACTACTATTTCCACTGCCGTAAATTTGTGTAAAATTGTGCGAATACTGTTCATTTTGCCGTGTATTAGTATTTTGTGTGTTTTGATACTTTTGGTTATACATATTGGTATTTGGTTTAATTCGTGTAACCGAGCTGTTCCTATTTGTGTTTTGATTAGTGTGAAAATGTTACATTTTATTCATAGTAAAATTTTGTTTGCTTAAGTTTTTTCTGTGTGTATTGTGTATAGTTCTAGTGTCATCTAAAGCAGTGGTTCCGAAACTTATTTTGTCTACCGCCCACTTTGAGAATAAATATTTTTTTAGCGCCCCCATTTTTTCACCTATTTAAAAACCACTGTAACTTCAAATTAATTATTGTGACCTATATATGTATATTAACGGAGAATTCTAAACGAAACTTTTACTATAACCAGCAACTTGAAACCTGAACGCAGTAGGTAACATACGACGGCGCTTAGGTCTCAAGTTAACTCTTACGGGCTCCACCTGCCAATAAGAAAGATTATTGAAACACAACTTTATAGTATTAAAACAGAGAATCTTTTATTTAAAATAAAACTAAAATAATCGATCCATATATAAAAACTAATGTGAAGGATGAATCTGATGCTGTTTAATAAGTTTGTTAATATCTGGTTCCAATTTACTCAAGAACAGTCGCAAGTCGCCACGTTCGGTAACAAGCAAACGATTTCTATTTTTGGTAAGCAGTGTTGTCACAGCACTAAATCCACGTTCACACAAATATGACGATGGGAATGCTATCAAGAATCGTTGAACGATTGACCACAATCCAGGGTACATTTGCGAGATCGGTTTTTGTAGCCAAAATTCTTGGTAACCATTTTTGAACTTGATTTTTATTTTCTCGTTGGTTGTAAATTTTATAAGTTCTTCCAGCTGAGGTGACATTGCTGTGTTGACATTTGAAAACGGATCCAACACCCAGTCTGGTATTTCCATGTTCAAAATGTCCTGGTATCGTTCGGTAAAGTCAATGTGGAGGTTTTCCAAATGTTGGCAGTAGGTAAACAATTCGTCGGTACTGCATGACACTGATAAATTCGGAAAATTGTGAAACTCACGTCTGCCCAGATTCTTTTTGTGTAGAAGCAGTTTGGCTGCGAAAGCAGCAACGACGTTGTTTGTTTTAATTAAATTTAGTTTATAGCCTTGCAGTTGGAGATTCATGTCGTTGAACAATTTGTACAGGTCTGTCATGTAAGCTATATCATTCTTTGATGTTATGAGCTTGTCTTGAAATTCTGTATCTTTAGTTTCCAAGAACTCTATAACAGAGTCAAACAGGTTGTAGAATCGAGTCAGACAACACAGTAAAACAGCTAATCTGGGGGGTGAGAAATTCCAAGTCAGGGTGATGGTACTAGGTCAGTATAGTAAAACCCTCAAAGGGTTTGGCGTTCGTATGTGTCAGTGTTTTATATGACCTTTGTTTTTTATGACCTTTTAAATTTTTTCCTTATCTTGATGTTTTTTCGCTTAGTTGTAACAGGAAGATGGCGTGGTTGTGAACCGATTTCACCCATATTTCGTTCACGTCACCAAGGTGTTAAGAAAATATTATATACCGAATTTCATTGAAATCGGTATAGTAGTTCCTGAGATATGGTTTTTGGTCCATAAGTGGGCGACGCCACTCCCATTTGCAATTTTTAAAAAAAGCCTGGGTGCAGCTTCCTTCTGCAATTTCTTCCGTAAAATTTAGTGTTTCTGACGTTTTTTGTTAGTCGGTTAACGCACTTTTAGTGATTTTCAACATAACCTTTGTATGGGAGGTGGGCGTGGTTATTATCCGATTTCTTCCATTTTTGAATAGTATATGGAAATGCCTAAAGGAAACGACTCTATAGAGTTTGGTTGACATAGCTATAGTAGTTTCCGAGATATGTACAAAAAACTTAGTAGGGGGCGGGGCCACGCTCACTTTTCCAAAAAAAATACGTCCAAAAAAACGGACGAACGAAAGACAGACATCCGGATTTCAACAACTTACAACTAAGCGAAAAAACATCAAGATAAAGAAAAAATTTAAAAGGTCATAAAAACAAGAAAAGACGTTAACTTCGGTTGTACCGAAGCTAAATACTCTTCACAGGTGCATTTCTGTTAATAACTACTATGTGTTCTGTTTGTATGGAAGCTATATGCTATAGTAATCTGTTCTAAACAAGTTTTTTAGAGATTAAATTGTGGCCTTAGAAAATAACATATATCAAATTTCGTGAATATATCTTGTCAAATGTGAAAGTTGTCCATACAAGAACTTGATTCCGATCGTTCAGTTTGTATAGCAGCTATATGCTATAGTTAACCGATCTGAACAATTTCTTCGGAGATTACATGGTTGCCTTAGAAAATAACATGTACCAAATTTCGTGAATATATCTTGACCAATGTGAAAGTTTTCCATACAAGAACTTGATTCCGATCATTCAGTTTGTATGGCAGCTATATGCTATAGTTAACCGATCTGAACAATTTCTTCGGAGATTATATTGTTGCCTTAGAAAATAACATATACCAAATTTCGTGAATATATCTTGTCAAATGTGAAAGTTTTCCATACAAGCATTAGATTCCGATCGTTCAGTTTGTATGGCAGCTATATGTTATAGTGGTCAGACGGACAGACAGACAGACGGACATGGCTAAATCGACTCAGCTCGACATACTGATCATTTATATATATACTTTATTGGGTCTCCGACGATTCCTTCTGGGTGTTACAAACTTCGTGGCAAACTTAATATACCCTGTTCAGGGTATAAAAAACTGACACATACGAACGCCAAACCCTTTGAGGGTTTTACTATACTGACCTAGTACCATCACCCTGACTTGGAATTTCTCAACCCCAGACAGTAATCCCAAAAATGTTCCACAGTGCAATTGCCTCTTGATAGCCAACGAACTTCAGTATGAAACAACAAACGATTGAAATCCTCGTCATTAGTAATACAAAGCTGATGAAATAATCTATCATTCAAAGAGCTGTTGGGGGTTTTTTTGACTGCTTTGATGGCATATGGCAGTGATTGAAATAGTTTTTCACTTAAGTTGCTAGCAACTAAATGTTGTCTATGAATAACGCAATGTACACCAAGGACATCTGGAATTTTATTTTTTAAGTGCGCTATTAAGCCTTTATGGCACCCTATCATAGCCGGAGCGCCATCCGTACCAATTGAAATAATATTTTTCAAAGGAATCTCTTTCTCATCGCAAAACTTTTCCAATATATTGAATATGGTTTCGCCTTTTGTATCGGTCTCTAAATTTCGAATAAGACAAAAACAATACACATTATACAATAACAT